>NC_057766.1:8417993-8706520 GCF_010389155.1 Erigeron canadensis
CGCTGAGTTGTCATTCTGGATGGTTCTGCATTACTTAACCATACCTGATGCTCTAAGTACGTTTAGAAGCTTACCAAAACTTTGTAGCCTTGTAGCTAACCTAGTAACCTCCAATTGAAACATAAATGTTACCCGAATGGTCTATGAAAGAAGTAAAAGATCTTCTAAGAACTATTCTTTCACGGGCTAGCTCAACTTTGTCTCATTCGCAAGTGAATTTTATCGGTCGTTAACCATATACACCCGCAGAACTATCAATTAGAGGGCGTCATCGTTTGACACCCTTTCACACTTTTCTACAAACTACTACAAATAGTGACCTTTAAAGTTAAACCCACATTTGTGCTTGAAATCTGTCCTAAAAAAACACATACTACACTACTTACTACCGTCAATAGGTTTCGAACAACTTGCGTAAAAGGTGCCCCCAATGAGTCTTATACACACTTTCACTTTACTTAAACCCATTTCTAAACAAGTTAAGTAAAATCTAAGCCTTCTAAGGTTGTGGATTTGTGGTGTGTTTGCAAAATCATTAACATCCAGTTAAAACCTAAGCCCATTGCGTTTGCGGGTTTTAAACCAAACACCCCCTTTAGCACACATTTATGTGATGTTTGCTAAAATTATAACTATTATAGGTATGAGATTTTTGTATTTGTAAAAAATGTATATCTAAGCCCATCTTTCTTTTTATAGGTTAGATTTCTATCTCTTGCTCTAGATGTTTTAACCAAACATGTTTTTACTTTTTAGTCTATCAATTTTTCATTATTTGTTGTTTATATGAATTTGGCAGGACTTTTAATGTTGTGGGATTTGATAAGTTTAGAGTGAACCGATTTTCAAGATACCGTTCGCAATCAAATCTATGAGACCCAAACGGTTCCCCTTGTTTTGCCTTGACAAAAAGCCCACAACGATCCCACATTATTGTGGGGTACTCGTTGTCCGACATATGTTTGAAGTTTCATGTTGCTAGTGACCTGCCTTATTTATATTCCTTTTTCCCTTAAAACTATATATTTAAATAGGTTTTATTTTTCTTGTTAAAGTTATATATTTAAAATTATAATAAGTTCTTATAGTTTTATTATTAATGGTAAACTAAAAGTGTAGAGGATTAGGATTGAAATCTTTTAAGTTGAAGACAAATTTATCGACCTTTGACTTAAATTAAAAATCAAGATTCAATTAGAATTTTTGAATATTAGTTTTTATAACTTAAATTTAAAGGTTAAATGTATTCCAATTTTACTGGCTTTAATGGAACTCTATTAATGATTAAAAAGTAATTATATAAAGTTATTATATGGGAGGTGATTCATTTATCGGTACTAGCGCTCGCATATTGCAACGACGATGATAGTGAGATGACGAATGGTGGTGGCATTGGCAGAACTACATATAAAGAAGGGGTAGCCGGGGCTACGAGTATGTAAAATTTTTGTAGTGTAATTTTTTTGGAAAATGATGTAGTTTATATCGGTACTACAGGTCAATTAAATATGGGATACACGTCGATGTAACTAATTTTAAACTTTTGAAAGATATTTTTATCAATATAACCTATAAAGATGTGTTTGTGCAAATAAATATGAAAAGAATACGACCAAAAGTGACAAATTCTCTAAAAACAAGCAAAAAATAGACAAAATTTCTTTAAAAAATGCTAAAACTTGTAACAATTTTACCAGTATCGTTACTTTACGGTGATACGAGGCTAGTGAGAAAAATTTGTGCTACTGGTTATATTCAATCCTGGTTCCGCCATGGTGACGGAAATGGTAGCAGCGGCGAGTGGAGGAGGCGACGAGGTGGAGTAGTGAAGGTTATTTATGTAAAGATAATTTATATAAAAGGGGTAGTTTAGTTATTTTAGAAGTTATGGATAGATATTACAAATTATTTCATAAAGAATATTTTGAGTATATCAAATATGTTAGGTGGTAATTCTGTTGATTGTTGAGGGCATTTTAGGTATATGTGTGAGTCCACCTACACAAGATGTTAGACGAGTACAAGATATAACAAAAGTATAACAATGATAACAAATATATCAAGTAACCCGACTGGCAAGTAATTCTAATCTAGAAGAAGACTAGTTTAGAATTATGATCTAGATAATGGATTTGAATAATAAAGAACAAGTGCTTAAAACTATATAAATACTAAATATAATCAAGTATTAAGGCAAAGTGTCGAGATGTATTTTTCAATGTATTTTATTTATTCATATAAACAAAATACAAAGGTTGTTGCGGAATAAAGATAATCACAGTTGTGAAAGTATCTAAACAACCTTGAAATACAACGATCTATCAACAAGGAAATACTCGTAAGTTTTACTTAGAGTATATCTCACAAGTTGCAATGCCAAAGTTCCAAGCACCTTTGCAAGTGTGAGAAGTCTTATATTTATAGGCCAAGATGTCTGATGACATGGCAAATGACCGTACAAATATGGTTGGGTGCATTTATGGATTTGTAGGACAAATCCATAACATGTTTGTTTAAGGTAAAGTATGTAAGTTTCTTTGATGTGACTTGACATACTTTATCCCAACCTTTTACTAAAACTAGCACAATACTAGGCATAAAGTTATTAACCGGGTAAAGGCAGTTAAAGTGTTATAAAAAGACTTCCTTGTAATCAGTGAAAAAGTGTTGTAAATACTTTTTCACTGAGAGCCTTCAGATCTTCAATCAGATGGAATCTTCTCAGAGTTCTGCTCCTCAGAAGTTTCCCTTCTTCAGTCTTCAGTCTTCGACTTCAGAATGAATGTCTTCAGATGTGTTGATCTTGATCTGAGGTGAAGCTTTAGAGAACTAATTCTGGGGGACGTCTCAGAATTTTTGTACAAGTATCTTCTCTGAACTTCAATATTTCTGAACAAATTATATTTGGTCGATTTTCGACCTAACAAATTCCCCCTATTTGTTCTGAAATATTACATGCATTTTTAGACTTCTATCTATACAAATTTGTAAGTCTAAAATGCAAGTTTTGTTTAAGTTATAAAAGTTTTCTGAGATCATCTTATAGATCATTGATGTCTCAGAATTTTGCCTTGTGATTTTCTAACTTAGCCTTATCATCTACTTGTAATGAAAGATTTGTAACATATATACAGTACAAAATCTCTGAAATTGTTACAAGTACATAAAACAAAATATATACAAGTACATGATAATCTGAACAAGTAAACTACTTCTTTGCAACCCTTGAGCCCTCAGGTGCATCAGCAGCTTTCCTCTTCAGTGGAGAGTCTTTCTTCCCAAATAGCTTTGCCTCCATCTCATTTTTGGCTTGCATCTTTTGTTGGATTTTTTGCATCCATGCGCCAATCAGACGAGACTTAGGCTTTGCCTTCAGAATGGGAATCATCTCTCGATGCTCAGAAATGCCAAACTTGTGAACTGAAACCTGATTATATTCTGATGGAGCTCTTCCTTCCCTTGTCACTACCAGATTAAACAACCTTAAACCATCTTCCTTCAGGATTTCCATATCAATGATCTTGGCAGGATGAGATCTATGCTTCTGATAATGCTCATACTGAGCCAATTCTGCTTTTTTTTAGGCTACAACCGCATCTTCAGACATAGGCTTGAAAGTGGAGAGATCCGAATCACGAATATTTTTCCTTGAACTCCTTGGTCCAGTCACTTTGGGCACTGATGGGGGCTTTAACAGTTGCTTCTCAACCTTCAGAACTTCAGCCAGAATATTTTTCTTTTTGTTTTCCATCTCCTTTGCTCTATTTTTCACCAAGTCTTCCACAGACATCTGAAAGGTGAGATGGTCCAGCTTCTGTTCCAGAGGTGAGTAATTCACCCCATACTCACATTCAGTCATCTCAGCCAACGCCTTCTGCACTCTTGCATCTTCTTTGATTTTCTGATATCTTTATAATGAAAGACCAAGAGCTGCAACATCAATATGATCAAGAGTCCCCATCTTCTGATATTGTTCTCTTTCTCTCAGCTTGTTTTCTCTGAAGGCAATGAACTGATTTGAAACTTGTTTCTGCAAGGTTTTCAACTTGTTTTCATCAGCTTTTGGGTCAATAAGCAGAAAACCTTGCTCATCCACATTTTCACTAACCACAAGTCCAGAATCCTTCTTTCCTTTGGACTTGGGTTCTTCCACCATTTGAGCCTTGCCCTTAGCCTTGGCAATCTCAGAATCCTTCTTCTTCTGAAGTTCCCCCTCAGCTTCAGATTGCTTCTTTGTTGCTTCAATTAGTTCTTGGGAACTTGCAATCAAGCCAATGGGCACTCCACTTCCCCTTTTGGGGACCTCTGCAGGCATCTTTGAGTATAATTCAATGGCAACTTGCATGCCTTTAAGAGGTTCCCAACTCTGTTGTGTGATGCTCTCAGAAATTCCTTTCGACATGGTAGAGAACTGAGCCCTTAACCTGAATGAAGAGTTGAGGTTCAGCTTCTCATGCTCAAGTAATTCCTTCAAGACTTTTCTATCATCTTTAGAAAATGATGGGGGAGGAGGAACAATAGCTGTAGGCTCCTTCCTGAGGAGGGTCAGAATATCATCCAGTTTCTGAGACTGGTCTTGGACAGTTTTGTCAAGAGTGGACACAGAATTCTTAATTTCCTCAACAGCCTTGTCCACTCTTTCATTTGCCTTTGTAGTGAAGTCTTCGACCATCTCTTTGACCCTTTCCTCAAACTTGGTTGCAATGGCAGTTGTCAATTGTGCAACCAAATTCTGAGATAACTCCAAATGCACCTTCTCAATTACATCATCCACCCCAGGCTTTTAACCAACTCATTCACCTCCTTTGCAACTGCCAAGACTTCTTTCTTCATAAGTTCAACACTGGATGTCAGATTGGCAACAACAGAATTCTGCACATCCCTCTTGGTCAGTTTAAAGGCTTCTCTGATGGCTGAGCTGATATTATTACAAGCCATTACAAGTTCATTCAGCTTCCCACCCACCAGTCCTTCATTACCAGCAACCTTGGTGAACTCAGTACCAAGAAACACCTGAGCACCCTTTAAATCAGTTAAGGACCTGGTGTTGGCAGTTAGAGATTTAGATAAGTCCTCCACCTTGAGAAGTAGGTTTTGGACTTCGGCATTATTTTTTTTCTAACTGTGCTTCCACACTCAAAGGAGGTGGTGGTTGTGTAGAAGCAGAAGCAATAAAAGGTAAAGTACGAATGCCAGAAAGAGTCTTTTCCAAAACAACATCTGATGGACTCTCAGATTCAGTTTCCGAGTCCAATTCTTTTCCTTGTTCTTCTGGCACATCGTAAGTCCTTTGTGGTGGAACACTGTGAATTTGGGGGTGTTGATGTGAAATAGGTGGACGGATATATGGTTGTTCAACATTTGGATTTTCTGGGGGAGGTTGGACGTTTGCGAGGTTGAAGGTTGGCTCAGAACCAGACGACTGGTTCCCCTCCAATCGATCCTCGTCAAACTCAAAATCAGCAACTACTTCAAGAGTAGGTGCATCGTCACTAGTTATGGAGATAGGCTCCGTCGTAGTATCTTCGCCTGCAATAGTCGATACCGGGGTTGCCTCAGTAATTTTTGTGCTATCTCCAAGAATCCCTTCATCAGCCGCAGAAGTTGAAACCTCAGTCTCTCTGGGTATCACCTGAGAAACATCAACAGTTTGTGCAATAGAAGAGTGTAAGATTTGTGAAGTTACAGGGAGTGCACATGTAGACTCAACTTCTAATGTGTGTTGGGCTGACACACTTTGTTCTTCACCATCTCCTCCTAAAGAAGTTTTGGAGATGGTTGCATGTAGGTTTTTCCTTTGACTCTGTTCTTCTGGTTCCTTTTGGGAGGTACCAGAAGGGTGTGCTTTGGTGCTAATGTCCTTGTGCTGTGAGGACTTTTTAAATTTTCGTTGTTTCAATAAGACCTTTGGAGATCCTGAGGGATCTTTTGGGAGATCCTCAGGTTGGTCATTGGGTGGGGGTTGTGACTGGGTGGTTGAGGCTTGTTTGGGTTTAACCAACTCTAACATTCATGAATTTTGACCCGTTGACTTTAAGTGTCATGTTATGAATTATAGTAGTTAAATGACTAATTGTATACTCAATGAGCCGGTTGACGGTGTGCTAGATGTAATGTCGTGGGTTTTGAACTAATTAGTTATGTTGACGGGTCAACCCATGGATCAAAGTCTTGACCAATGACCCACCTTAGTCAACCCAACCCCCACCCACCTTATCCTTTCCTTCCCTTATTCTTCTTATCTCTCTCTTCTTTACTCCCAAGAACACACTCTCCTTTCACTCTCTCTAATTTAATTCATAGTTCATGGAAATTCAAGCTTAGTTAATGCAAGAATAATAAATCTTATCACCATTTTAACTTCATGTCAAAAACTTGGGTTCCAAAGTGTAAGAAATGACCTCATTTGAATCAAAATTCGGGTTTGAGGATTTGTGAAGCTTTTGGTAAGTAAATTCTACTCTATGACCTTCACTTCATGTTAGTAAATGTATCTCTAGTTGTGCCAAAATTTTCGGGTCACAAATCGGGCCAAAAGTCGAATTAGGGTTTGTCTAGGGTTAGTAATGGGTTAAACCGAATTTGAACTTGAGTTTGGTGTTTTGAAGAAAGATTTTGAAGTGGGTTTGGGTTATTCATGTGTAAACATGCTTAATTATGCTTCATATTGAGTTTTGATGCATCACAAATCGATTTTGGGTGTCAAAAATGAGTTATGGGTTAGTTTTGGTGTGTTTAGGTCGAAATGGGTTGCTGGTGCTGAACTGGGTGAGCTGCTGCGCAGCTAGTTAAGCTGCCCCGCAGCTTCACAATTCTGTTTTTCAGCTGCTGCGCAGCTAGTTAAGCTGCCCCGCAGCTTCACGAGTCTGTTTTTCAGCTGCGGCGCAGCGATAAGTTGCGGCGCAGTTGGGGGCTTCAATCACTTAACTTTTTCCTAGCTTTAGTTCTAACATCCTAGGATCGTCCCGACCTTTCCGGAATGTACTCTTATGACCTTATTGGTGCCCTACACATGACAAACGAGTCGTTTAAAGTTGGGTGTCCTCTTTGGAACCTAATTCAAGACATTAACATAAACTAAATAAACATATAATTTATGTTTGAGAATGAGGCGACCTTGGGGCGACTTCATTTGGGTTACAAACTATTACATGACCTCCCTAACGACCATGATGGGTCCCGAAAGTCTTTCAAAGCCATAAACCAAAGCTAAAACCTAGTTAGAGAATCGTCTTTGGTGAATAATGCATGTCTTGTATACATTACTAGGTTGTGGACGCGTGGAGCACTATAATCACTTATAATCTCATCTTAATTCGATATTAGCCTCTTTTGCCAATCAAGGTGAGTTCGTATCTCCCTACTCTATTGAGATTCGGGCTGAAAAGTGAACATTGTGTGTTTATTTGTTTGAATTAGTTGTTTGTTGATTGAATGATGATTGATGGATGAATTATTGAAATGTTTTGTGTATGTTGGTATTGAGAAAGGTTATAGCTAGGTTAGATGTACATACATGGAAGTCGACTTCGCTTTCAAAAGGTTTGAGATGTGGAGGGTTAGCCGCTGGTACACCCTGTATACAAACATCGAGGACTCTTTGAAAGCAAGCCCTCTCAAGTGCATGTATGTATAGTTTGATCATATTGTTGGTTATTGGATGTTGGATCGATGGATTGTTGGGCTTGCATTGTGTTGGTTGCCTTGAGATGATTTGGTTGTCTGTTGAGACAAATGTGTTTATCCAGGTATAGACATATACACTGGTGTTGGTCATCCGGGTTTATAGACGTATATTCGCCGACGTTTTTGAGATGCCACAATGGTCATGGTGAAGACCTGTGAGTATCGAAGCATAGATGGCATGATGGCCATACATATTATATGTATTTTGGTTTGGCATGCATATCATTCACATCATGGAATTGACATTGCATTGATTGTTCTTATATGTTTGTTATATAGTGATGCATTGGTTGGATGACGTGTAAGACTACTTGTATGTGATGATTGTTCTTGTTTTTTTTTTTTTTTGTGTATGTAGTTATGGTCGGTGGTTCATCTTGGGCCACCACTACGAACTCACCAACCTCGTGTTGACTTGTAGAACACTTTTCAGGTAATCAGGTGGTTCAAGGATGTGATGCATGATCTGGTGTAGCTTTTGGATTCGGGCATGGACTTTATGGATCAAGGATTCATTCGCCCACTTTTGGATTAATGCTTAGGATCGATAGCCATCTCTAGAATTCTCTTTTGTAAACTTTGATGGTCATTTGCTCCTTGTGCATTGTTTGAATATTTGACTTGATGTGGATTCACCGAATTCATTAATGTCATTTAGTTGCCTACGATAATCCCTCCTTGTGCTATATGATTTCCGTAATATTTCGAGCCCTAGCTCGGGGTGTTACACCAACCTCAATAAATTGTCACCAGGTGCACCGGCGGGTCTCGCATTGTTTTGCGACCCGCCAGTGACCTTTCTGAGTCAGCCGGTCGTGCTGTGTCAGTTTTAGAAATTACCTGAGCCATGGCAGCAGAAAGTTCAGGTTCTGGATCAGATGTAGAAAGCCTTGATAGATCCTTGCAGAACTCTGTGGCTGACTGCTCAGGTCCCCTTCAGAATATGCGTCTCCCAGAATATGCATAAAGCAGACGCTCAGAAATCTGGGAAATGAGATATGTGGACTTCTTTTTCCTTTCAATTTAGCCACCAGCTGAGAGAAAAGCATCTCAGCATAGTCCACATTTATCCCATTCCATAGATAATAACCCATCTCCACCTGGACCAATGAGATCTGGTCCAGGCCACCATAATTACCACCTAGGCACTCAACTATGTGAGTCCAGAAAAACCTCCAACAATTTTTAAACCCCAAAATGAAAATGTGCCCTGAGGTTTTCAGATTACCATCACCATCCACCATGTTATCATGCCCCATCTCTACCAATACTTCTCTAAAGTTTACACCTTTTAACCTTTTTGCAAAGGTAGCGGGTTCTTGCAGATAATTCAGATGGAGGGCCTCTATGAATCCATCCAAAGTGATGACACATTTCTCCTTGAGAGTGAAAGCAATGGATTTATCATCCTTGCTTACTTTGGCTGTATACCAGAATTCTAAGAGATATATATGGAAGAGAATCTCTGGATCTATAGTCAAGGCAAAAGAAGGAGGACATTCCTCAAGAAATTTATTTATTCGACCCATGAGAGTTTTATTTTTGGCATTAAGAGCAACTTTAAAGTTGTTCATATTGAATCAAATGGCCTTGGCTTCAAACTTCTCTAGCCAATTTGAACTAGCTTTGACTGTAGGCTTTGGAGGATTGTATACGAATGTAATGAGAGATTTTGCTTGGGATGGATGTTTTGCCATGATGATTTAATTTGGAAAGATGAAGATGAAACTAAAAATGATTTAGGGTTTGAGAGTTTTGACGGAAGAGAGAGTGAGAGAAAATGAATGATTGGGAGTAAATGAAAAATGAAGGGATGATTTCTGGAAAAAGGTATTTATATTTTCAGAGGAATACGAAGAGATTTCCAAAGAGAGTAAATACAAAGAATTTTGAAGTTCAAACCCAATAAAAGGAAACAATATTTTATTAAAAGGTAATTTTGATCGGGTTTGAAATCCGAAATAATTTTTTGTTACACGTCCGCATTTAATGTAACAACGGTTGTGACCCCACATTTTCCAAAAGTATTCAACCTTTTAATGCAAAAGCAATGATCATTTTTCTTTACGGCTCAACTTGTGTGACACGTTAGCAAAAATGTATCGTTATACAGTAAAATAACGTGTCCACACACTAACCAAGTATCAGCTAAGTAATAAAAGGTTCTGATTGACTTTAGATTTTTGCTCAATAAACTCTGAGGATGGTCAGGAAGTGCAATCTGAGCCATCTCATTTTCAAATATTCTGAAGTCTTTCAGATTCTGAGCCATTTCAGATTCTGAGCCATTTCAGACAAAATATTTTCTGAGACAAAAATTCCCCCTTAGAGAAAATTTTCCTTTACTTGCAAAAATATTTTTGTCAATTCCCCCTGAAATGCTACACAGGATTTAGCATTCCTAACTCGCTGATGAGATGTTTAAAAGTTTTGACATCTAAAGGTTTTGTAACACATCAGCTAGTTGTTTATCAGTGGGAATGAAATGAATTTCAATATCACCTTTTATAATATGATTACGAATGAAATGATACCTGAGGTCGATATGCTTGGTTTTGGAGTGCATGACAGGATTGTGAGATATTGCGATGGCACTTGTGTTATCACAAAAGATTGGAGTTCTTGTATACTTAACACCATAATCAGTTAGTTGGTTCTTCATCCATAAAATCTGAGCACAACAACTTGCTGCAGAAATGTATTCAGCCTCAGCTGTGGATAAAGAAACTGCAGTCTGCTTCTTGCTGGTCCAACTAACTAATTTGCCACCAAGGAAATGACAACCACCAGTGGTACTTTTCCTATCTATCTTACAACCTGCATGATCAGAATCTGAATAGCCCATGAGATCTAGACTTGAGCCTTTGGGATACCAAAGACCTAGTCTGGGGACACCTTTAAGGTATCTGAAAATACGTTTCACAACATTCTGGTGTGCTTCCCTGGGATCAGATTGAAATCGTGCACAAAGACATGTTGCAAACATTATGTCTGGTCTACTTGTAGTTAAGTACATAAGTGATCCCACCATATCACGATATTTTGTGGGATCAACAGGTTTTCCATTAGGATCTGAGTCCAAAGTTAATGGTGCAGAAATTGGAGTATCTTTGGATGAAACAGAGTCAAATTTATATTTCTTTAATAAATCTCTGACATATTTTTCTTGATTTATAAAAATATCATCTTTGGTTTGTTTAACTTGAAGACCCAAGAAATATGTCAATTCGCCCATCATACTCATTTCATACTCAGAAGACATAATTTTAGAAAACTTGTCACACAATTTTTCATTTGTAGAACCAAACACAATATCATCAACATAAACTTATACAAGTAAGATATCACCTTTATCATGCAAGATGAATAAAGTGTTATCTATTGCGCCCCGTTTAAAACCATTATCTAAAAGATGTCGAGTTAGAGTATCATACCAGGCTCTAGGTGTTTGTCTCAGACCATATAAGGCTTTGTTCAGCCTATACACCCAGTGAGGTTTTTCTGGGCTTTCAAATCCTGGTGGTTGATAAACATACACGACTTCTTCCAATTCTCCATTCAGAAATGCACTTTTAACATCCATCTGATAGACTTTGAACTCATGATGAGATGCGAAAGCTAAGAAAATTCTGATAGCTTCAAGTCTAGCAACTGGTGCAAAAGTCTCATCAAAATCAACTCCTTCTTCTTGTGCATAACCCTTTGCAACAAGTCTTGCCTTGTTTCTGATTACATGGCCATCTTTATCCACCTTGTTTTGGAAGACCCATCTTGTCCCAATAGGTTCTTTCTTCAGATTACTGTGACATGGAATAAGTTCCCATACGTTGTTCCTTTCAAATTGGTTAAGCTCTTCTTGCATGGATTCAACCCAACTTGGATCTTTGATAGCCTCGCCAATCTTCTTCGGTTCTATCAGTGATAAGAAGCTGACATTTACGCATTGATCGTTTGTGGCTCTTCTGGTTTGAACCCCTCTACTTAGATCTCCAATCACTTGATCAATTGGATGTGATCGAGTCCACTTAGAGTAATGACCAGGATGAACAATGATATCAGTGCAAGAACTCCTTTGACTTACCTCAGGAGATGCTTCAGAAAAGGCTACTTCGGTCTCATCATCTTCATCATCTTGTAGATCACGATTTACATCATGAAATTCTTCATTCTGAGGTATTTCAGTGGAGACTGATATCTGAGTAGCAGCAGCACGCACATTTGATCCAATAGTCATTTCTGAAGGTAGTTTGAAAGTGACTGAAGGATAAAATGGAGTGTTGCTTTGCTGTATATTTTCTGGTTCTGAACTGAGATGATCAGAAACACGTTCCGGTGACTTATCAGATTTATCATTGTGATCAGATTCATCAAAACTGATAGGACTTTCTGAGGGTGGTTCAGAGACAGGTTTATTAAAGATTGCAGAATTTGATTCATCAAAGGTAACATGAATTGACTCATCAACCTTTTCAAGTCTTTTGTTATAGACTCTAAAGGCTTTGCGAATTGTTGAATAACCTAAGAAGTATCCTTCATCAGCCTTGGCATCAAACTTGCCCAATTTGCTGGAATCATTCAGAATGTATACTGGACATCCAAATACATGGAAATATCCAATATTAGGCTTTCTATTTTTGAGTACTTCATAGGCAGTCTTCTTATGTCTCTTGACATAAATTGAACGATTTTGGGTGTAGCAAGCAGTTGCAACAGCTTCAGCCCAAAAACATTTTGGAAGACCTGATTCATTCAACATACTTCTGGTAGCTTCTATCAGCGTACGATTCTTTCTTTCTACAACACCATTCTGTTCTGGTGTGTGTGCCGAAGAGAAGTTCTGAGATATGCCAGTGTCAGTGCAGAAGGTTTCCAGAGTGGAATTTCTGAATTCAGTGCCATTGTCACTTCTGAGCTGACGAACTTTTCGCTTATGCTTGAGTTCAATTTGTTTAATGAGGGCAATAATTTCAGCGGCAACTTCACTTTTGGTTCTAAGGAAGATCACCCAACAATATCTTGAGTATTCATCCATGACCACCAGGGTGTATCTCTTCCCAGCTCTTGTCTGCACGTTCACAGGACCAAATAGATCCATATGAAGCATATGAAGTGGTTCAGTGATGCTGAAATTTTGCTTGGTCTTAAAAGATGCTCTCTTTTTCTTTCCCATTTCACAACCTGGACATGGCTTGTCTTTATTGAAAGACATTGCAGGTATCCCATCAGCAAGTTGTTTTCTTGACAACTTATTTATATTTTTGAAGTTCAGATGGGATAATCTCTTGTGCCACAACCAGTTCGTGTCCTCATCTGCCTTTGTATAGAAACATTGTTCACTAGGTGAACTTTCCATATCAATGACATAAATGTTGCCTTTTCTTGGTGCAACCAGTACTACCTTCCAATCTCTGTTGAATATGGTGCCTTGACTTACATCAAATAAAACCTTAAAGCCATCATTACAAAGTTGGCTGACATTGATCAGGTTATATTTCAAACCATTCCCATATGCAACTTTTGTAAATTTGACTTGTCCATTATTCAAAACACCATATCCCTCAAAGTTGGTTGACACTGATCAGGTTATATTTCAAACCATTCCCATATACAACTTTTGTAAATTTGACTTGTCCATTATTCAAAACACCATATCCCTCAGTTTGTCCATTACCATCATTCCCAAAAGTTATTGAGGGCCCCTCTTGCACCCTATATTCCTCCAGCAGGGTTTTGTTACCAGTCATGGTTTTGCCAGCAGCACTGTCCAGATACCATATATACTTCTTTCGGTCTCCCTGCACATACATAAAGATTAGTTCTTCTTGGGAACCCATCTTTTGATGGGTCCACTGGGCTCTCACTTAGCAACCTCATATTTCTTTGGTACATAAGGAACAGAAGTATCAAAGGGGATGTCAGTCATGATCTCAGATGAGATAAAAACAGTTGGTTTGATGGGTTCTTCAACCTTTTTCTTCTCAGATTTTTCTTTAACTTGTTTGATTTTCTTAGAAAAAGGTTTAGGGTTTTGTTTGGGATTCACAGGAGTGCTTTCAACATTTTTTAAACGTGCATTACAACTTTGCACTTGCCTGGCTAGCATTTGAAATTGACTTTCAATCCTCAACAAAACAGACTCTTCATTAGACACCTGAGCCCTACCAGAATCTGAGGTAGAAGGCTCAGCAGGGGAGACATTTTTCTTCTTCTGCTGGTTTTTAGAAAACTTAGATGAAGACTGAGGGGAAGGCTTCTTGGTCTTAGCTTTCTTTTCTGAAGCACTAGTCTTACGTGCTTCAGATTTACCCTCAGGTTGTTCCTGGGCTTGTTCAGTTACAATCTTTTGTTTACCAATTTCTTTGAAAGTAATTTCAGACCTCATTGTTTTAGGAAGAGCATCTAAATCAGTGATAATGGATACCAAATGGATATCACTAGATTCATAAGCTACTCTTTGAGTTGCAAAAGTATTTTTGATGGCAGCTTCAGGAAATGGTGACTTCATCCAAGATTTGATTATTTTTTCTTCTTTTTCTAAAATAATCTTTAAATCTTCCTTTTCAAGTTCAAGTTTGGCAACCAGAGATTGGTAACTTTTCAAAGCCAGTTGGACATCTTTTAGTTCCTTAAGTCTTGTCTGACTGGCGTTCAGTTCAGAAGTATTTATTTTAAACATTTTAATGCTTTCTGAACGCACAATTTCAACATAAGAAATATCGGCCTCTATCAGAACTAAAAGGTCCAATTTTTGTTTTTCATCTTTCTCAAAACCAAAAGCACTAACCTTTTTCATGATGATATCCACCCAACGACTAGATTCCACATCAACTTTCACAACATGACCTTGATCTTCACGAGCCATGTAACACATGTCCCTTACCTCTTCTTCATCATCAGAAGACACATCAGAATCCTCCCATTTTTTTGAGTCTGCCACCATGCAGCCATTCTTGTTGGATTCTTCCTGTGCCATCATTGCGATGTGGGCTTTCAGCTTCTTGTATGTAGCTTTGTACCCATCATCATTTTTCTGAAAGATAGAATGGTTAGGGGCAGTTTGTGATGAAGATGGTTGTGATGATCTGCATTCCTTCATAAAATGTCCTTTCTTTCCACATTTAAAGCATTCTAAATTGGACTTATCAACAGAATTGTTTGAAGAAAATTGTTTGCCATTTCTTTTTGATTTGAATTTGAAACGATTAACAGTTTTGGCAATCATTGCAACAAGATCATCATCATCATCCTCATCACATTCATGTGATGCATAATCAAAAATACCAATTTTCATTAATTCAGCTACCATCTTCTTCACAGAGTCAGAATGATCACTCTCAGAAGATAGTAGGACAGTGTCTTGGGGTTCAGAATAATGAACCAATGCAGAACTGGTAGAAACATGATTTTTGGCATCTTGCTCAGCCACGACTCTCTCAGCTTTGTTTTGCTCAGTATATCTAAATGCACCATATAACGAGGCTAGAGTGTAGCTGTGAAGGGTTTTTCCTTGTCTTAAAACCATGATCAGATTTTCCCATTTAGAAGGTAAAATATCACAAAACTTTTTCAACAAAATTTCTTTGTCCTTAGTGACACCAAGAGCTTTCAGTTGATTAACCAAATTTGTAAATCTTAAATATGTGTTTGTTAATGATTCATTTGGCAAAGCAAAGAAGGCTTCATATTTTTTGTTCAAAGAGACTTTTCTTGTGACAATGGTTTCCTTTGTACCTTCAAACTGAGTTAATAACTCTTCCCACATTAATTTGGAATTATCAAGTAAAACAAAAGTGGGTTTTAAACTTTCTGGGACAACAAAGAGAATCATATTTTGCAATTTTGAATCAAGGTCAGCCAGCCTATGGTCTTCTTCTGACCAGTGATCTTTCTCTTTGGGTGTCAGTCTAGGGGTCCCATCTTGGTTAAAAACAACAGTTGATGCATTCATGGGTACATAAGGACCTTCTAAGAGAATAGAGGTCAAGTGTCTTTCAACCCCAACGATATACTTGAGCATGCATGTTTTCCATGTGATAAATGAGTCACTATCCCCATTGAACTTAGGGACAGGGTTGTTAGGAAAGTGTACGTGAACACCGGGTTGAGGTGGAGGTGGTGGTGGTGGATTTGTATTGACATTGACATTGGGGTTACCATTTGGGTTTGGTTGTTCGGTTCCAGACATCTTGTAGGATCAAACAGGTATAACAACTTAATGATTTAACCTGGGAGGCTCTGATACCATATGTGAGTCCACCTACACAAGATGTTAGACGAGTACAAGATATAACAAAAGTATAACAATGATAACAAATATATCAAGTAACCCGACTGGCAAGTAATTCTAATCTAGAAGAAGACTAGTTTAGAATTACGATCCAGATAATGGATATGAACAATAAAGAACAAGTGCTTAAAACTATATAAATACTAAATATAATCAAGTATTAAGGCAAAGAGTCGAGATATATTTTTCAATGTACTTTATTTATTCATATAAACAAAATACAAAGATTGTTGCGGAACAAAGATAATCACACTTGTGAAAGTATCTAAATAACCTTGAAATACAACGATCTATCAACAAGGAAATACTCGTAAGTTTTACTTAGAGTATATCTCACAAGTTGCAATGCCAAAGTTCCAAGCACCTTTGCAAGTGTGAGAAATCTTATATTTATAGGCCAAGATGTCTGATGACATAACATGTTTGTTTAAGGTAAAGTATGTAAGTTTCTTTGATGTGACTTGACATACTTTATCCCAACCTTTTACTAAAACTAGCACAATACTAGGCATAAAGTTATTAACCTAGTAAAGGCAGTTAAAGTGTTATAAAAAGACTTCCTCGTAATCAGTGAAAAAGTGTTGTAAATACTTTTTCACTGAGAGCCTTCAGATCTTCAATCAGATGGAATCTTCTCAGAGTTCTGCTCCTCAAAAGTTTCCCTTCTTCAGTCTTCAGTCTTCGACTTCAGAATGAATGTCTTCAGATGTGTTGATCTTGATCTGAGGTGAAGCTTCAGAGAACTAATTCTGAGGGACGTCTCAGAATTTCTGTACATGTATCTTCTCTGAACTTCAATATTTCTGAACAAATTATACTTGGTCGATTTTCGACCTAACAATATGAATCTTATAATTTGAGAAAAGATGAAGGGGTTGATGCCTTATATAATAAAAATAATTTGAGAAAGAAAAATGATAAATTCTCTTAAACAAATCCTCGAAAAATCCTTTTAATTATGTGATCATAACATTTGGTGGAAGCAAACGATGAGATTAAGAAAGAGAATGAGTGAATTACAATTATCACGTTTTAATTTTAGAATGATTATTATGTTATCTATTATTAATATATATTTTTTCTCGAAGAACAACTTTAAAAGTTGATGTGTCGTAACCCTTGAATTAAAATTATGTATTAAGATTTAAAATTTATATTTATATCTTAACCTTTAATACTAATCTAAATATAAAGAAGATCTGACATTTACCTATAAAGTTGCTTTCAACTTCGAATCTCAGTAGATTGAAGTTTTATATAATAAAGTAGTATTTAGACATATAGATATAGATGTACAACATATAAAACTGAGGGTACAAGTCTGTAAAACATCCATCATTTCTCTTTTATGTGAGAGATGACTAGTGATCTACATACACACCCCGAAGCCCGTCTATCCTCCTTTTCCCCAAACTAACATATTTACGAGTATGTTTTGGTAACTGCCAGCAGCTTAAGAAAAGATAAACACCTTAACCAGGTTAGTTTCTTTTACTTCCTTCCGAATTTATCAATGCTATCTTTTTATATTTTATTTTTGTAAAAAAAAGTTAAAAGAAGTTTGGAGGGGTTATGGAATTAACCGATTAGTTATATATATATGTGTTGTTGTTTAGATACACACAAGTGAGTCAGACAAGACATTATGAGAAGAGCTTCAATTTCAAATCTTCTGAAAACTCTATTATTAATATCCCCAAATCATCAGCCGCCCTCCTTTAGTACCATTTCATCATCATCATCATCAAGCCCTAGTTTATCGATATGGAGACGAAAGAAAGAAATCGGAAAAGAAGGTTTGATTATTGCTAAACAACTTAAGAGACTTCAATCTAGTCCTCTTCGTCTCGACCGTTACATCGACTCCCATGTCTCTCGTCTTCTCAAGTCTGACCTTGTTTCTGTCCTTTTTGAGTTCCAAAGACAAAACCTTGTCTTTCTATCTATGAAGGTATGTATGTATATGTTTTTTCTTTCTTTCATTTTCCATCTCACATGTTTTTATTATTACAAAAGCAAGTACCCGCGCGTTGCGGCGGTGAGATGGTGGGGTGATACCTAGGTTATAGAGTATGATAGGTTATAGAGTATGATAGGTTATAGGAGTTGATATGTCATAGAGTATGATAGTCAAATGCCTTAGCCGTACGGGCTCCGCCCTCGGATTTAAAAATTTGTCGAAAGTATATCGAATGACATCTCTAATGAAAGAGCATGAAATTTTAAGAACACCCATACAATTTTTATAATTTATCGATATATGGTTTTTGAGATAAAAGATTTTGAATGAATTGGAGGAATAAATAATTTATGGAGGAGAGAGAAAAAAGATGATTGGTTGAGATTTGAGGAGAGAGAAAGAGTATTATAGTTATTTTAGATAAATATAGAATAGATAGGAGGGACATTTTGGGGAAGTACTTATAATCAATATTGAAAATTTCAAGTTCAATGTTGAAAATCTATGAAAAATCTGCTTTATAATATAGTATAGATATAGATTATTATGATTATTAACTTTGGTTGCATTTGACAATATTATACTAACAAACCATGATGGTTGTTGTTAAGGCCATTCTCACATATTTATCGAAATGCCCCCAAAGCCGATAGCAATGAACTAGTTAGATATTCTTTAGCTCCAATTAAAAACCATGGTAAAAGCCTAAAAGGTTAGGACTGTGTTATTCCTAACTACCCGAGTAAAATATACATTTTTTTTCTTTTGGATAAAAATCATTATTAGTGAACCAGATTAAAGGTTCTCATTGCAAAGGGGCTTGACTTGCAAAAAATTTTTATTTTTTCATAAATTTGTAATGGGTTTGGGATGATATGAATGAATTCATCCTGTGATAGTTGTGGTTTTAGAGCCCTTTTGTAACTTTTTAGTGGTATTGCTGTAGGCATGTACTTCTATTAACATAACAATGAAGTAAAACCGGTCTCATTTCAAGCCCTCCAACGTTTAGTTTAAGTAAAGTTATCTGTAGTGGAAGACTGGAACGGAAAAAATAGGATTGTCCATGTGAATATGTGATAATCGTAACGCAGTACTAACAACACTCAAATGAGTATGTGATGCCTATTCAAATGAGAGATTTTTTTTTTATTTTTTTTTTTTTTTTTGCATTTACATGATTTTCATGCTGAAACTTGCCACCACGGGGCATGTTGTGTACATGGGTCATCCTCTATAGTGTTGCATTCTTTTCTGAGATTAAATTATTCACATGTTCTTTTATATTGTAGTACTTGGGAGGGAGTTGGTATTTAGAGACAAAATATGTTACATAGAGGTGGGAAAATGAGATGGTTGGGTCAAAAACATGTAATCTTACGGACAGTGGCAGAACTAGAATGCTCTTTTTTAGGCAAAACCATGGCATATATATACACTAATATAATCTTCATGTTGGCTCATGTTGTGTATGTATTGAACTTGAGTACACTTAGTAGGTGATTTTATAAGCTTAAACATGCCTTCTTCAATAATATATATTTAGGTTAATTAAGTTTAGTGTTACGAACTTAGCCAGATTTAAATGGTTGAACCTGACACCACTAGAACGCTCTTCTAATTATCAGACTTTACCAGTTAGGCTACACTTACGTTTGCATAATTTTTCTTGAATACCTGTATATATCTGGTAATTGATCATATAACTTAGTTAGCAGTTAAGATGATGGATGCTCTATAAATACAATCTGGGTAATCCTCAGATAGTCCGACCTGTTTTCTTGTTTTAGATCAGATCACCCAACTGCCCGTAGGCTCAAGCATAACACAAATTGATGCATAAGCAAGTAACAATCAGACAATATTCTCAGCCATGGGTTTTAGCACCATCCATCTTCTCACTTGAAAATCTTTATATGATCTTGCAAATTTCATTTGCAGTTATATGACGTGGTGCGAAAAGAGATATGGTATCGACCAGATATGTTCTTTTACAGGGACATGCTTATGATGCTAGCAAGAAATAAAAAAGTGGATGAGGTGAAGCAGGTTTGGGAAGATTTGAAGAGAGAAGAGGTACATTTTGATCAGCATACATTTGGGGACATCGTGAGGGCCTTTTTGGATAGTGGATTGCCATCAGAAGCAATGGTGATATATGATGAAATGAGACGGGCCCCTGACCCTCCATTATCATTGCCTTATCGAGTGATCTTAAAGGGGCTGTTACCATATCCGGAATTGAGGGAGAAAGTGAAAAATGATTTTTTGAAACTATTCCCCGACATGATCATTTATGATCCTCCTGAAGACTTATTTGAAGACTATTCGTCTAGCAATGGGTTTGAAAGCAACTAAAGTATTGAACTCATAAGATACACACATCCCTTAGGATTTGAGGTATGATTCCAGTTAATAACTCTTTTTTTCCTGAAAGATATTTCAATTAATAACCGAGACTTAGATTCGATGACTCTTGAAGAATTCGATTGTCAAGAATCACAACAAATACAATTGGAGAAGCATTAGTAATGTAGATGTGGTGTTTTCGTGCCACCTGCTTTTGAACGGTTTATATGTTTTATCACTAACGTGTCTAATGGAAATTTAATGGGGTGGAAGTTGATAGTCGACCTACTTGTCTGTTAAATGTATAGATCTTTGTTTTTTTTTAATTCACAAAAAAGCTACTGTTTAATGAAATAATTATGATATCTCGTAATATGTTCAACATGCTAATTATTTGTTTAATAAATGAGTTCAAAGTCAGAATAATGGCTCGGTTTACCCAACATTATCCAAACCAATTTTCACTGTAGCCCAAACCATTTAGAATTGTGCAGTTGCCTACCTGACCTGGATGGTAAAAACAATCTCAGTTATTCTATCCCTTTTGCTTTTGGAACAGATTTTGTCAACAAACTGGACATGTAAAGCATATAGCTAGGCGGGATATAATTCAAAGGTTGAGATCTTTTAACATGACTTGTCATGTTAGGGAACTTGAGGGAATCCTCTCCCTAGCTAGGCTCAAGGGTCTTTGACATCCTAAAATAGGAATTGTTGGCCATCCATCAAAGTCACACTATGTGAAGCCATATTGAATTCCAGTTTGGTAGTGAAGAATTTAATGATTATTATGAATTTGATTAGTTTATATGAAGATAATATGAATCAATTATGAGAGAACTGATTGAGATTTATTATTATGAATCAAGAATATAGAATGTTATTACAGACCAGAATCAATATCAAGACGATATTGAAACAGAAAAGATCAATCGATCTAAAATTATATACAGAACTTTTTTTATCTAAGAACAACGAATCAAGATATCTCAAAAATATATTTTTCTAAGTAATTTTTAGGGTTAATGATCAGTATATATAGGTAGGTAAACTTGTAGACTGACACTCCAAATAGTCTCTCAAGAAAGCCTTTGTCCATCTTTAGCCCTTCTTTATAATCTTGTTTCCTTCAATAGTCCTTTTGCACTTCCATTTAATCATAACTAATACCTACATTAAACAAACACTAATGACACAATAAGTGTTTAATATAAATCATGTTTAAACCACAAAACTGAACAATATACACCACTTAATATTCCCCCTCAGTTTTAAGGTTTAAACATATCAAAAAGTCTCAATTTAGAACAGAATTTATCATGTTGGTCTTTAGTAAGACCTTTAGTTAATATATCTGCCACTTGATTAGATGACTCAATTTTCAAAGGTTTGATTAAGCCATCTAAAATCTTTTCCCTTATAAAGTGCAGATCTATCTCAAATTGTTTTGTTCTCTCATAGAAAACAGGATTAGAAGAAATTTGGATTGCAGCTTTGTTATCACAAAAAAGGGAAACAGGTCTATCAACATCAATCTGCAAATCCTTTAAAATGTTTATAAGCCACATGACTTCACAAGTTAAAGATGCAAGAGCCCTATATTCAGCTTCTGCTGAAGATCTTGAAACAACACTTTGTTTCTTGCTTTTCCAGGAAACTAAAGAGTTTCAAACACAATGTATCCAGTTACACTTCTCATGGTAGTTTTACACTTAGCCCAATCAGAATCAGTGTAACCAAATAGGTTTAAAGAAGAAGATTTAGAAATAGAAATACCAGTACCAGGACTCTGCTTCAAATACCTCAAAACTCTAAAAGCAAGTTTCAAGTGTGAGCTCAAAGGAGAATGCATAAACTGACTTAGACTATGTACTGCATAGCATATATCAGGTCTAGTATGTGAAAGATAAATAAGCTTACCAAGCAGTTTTTGATACTCAGTAATATTATCAAGAGGCTTGTCATTATCATCTACAGGTTCACTGGAAATGATCAATTTAGCCTCCATAGGAGTTTTAGCTGGTTTGCATGCAAGCATACTATACTCAGCTAATAACTCAAGAGTATATTTTCTTTGAGAAAAATACATACCATTACTGTCTTTAAATACTTCTATGCCCAAGAAATATTTTAACTCACCTAAATCCTTAATCAAGAATTTAGTTTTAAGAAAACTTTTAACATTTTCAATTTCATTGAGATTATTCCCAGTTATTACAATATTATCTACATAAACCAACAAGACAATAAACAATTCAGAATCCTTTTTAGTAAACAGAGAATAATCACATTTACCTTGCTTAAAACCATTTTGAATTAAAGTTTCACATAATTTCTCATTCCATTGTCTTGGAGCTTGCTTAAGTCCATACAATGATTTTTTAAGCTTGCATACCCTATTATCATCTTTAGAAAAATAACCAGTAGGTAAATCCATATAAACTTCCTCATACAAATCACCATAAAGAAAGGCATTATTAATATCAAGTTGGTAAAGAGGCCAATCATTAAAAACAGCCACACTAATAAGACATCTTACAGTAACCATCTTAACCACAGGAGAGAAAGTCTCCTCATAATCAACACCTTCCCTTTGATCATACCCCTTAGCTACCAATCTTGCTTTATATCTTTCTATGTCACCATTAGATTTATATTTTACTTTAAATACCCATTTACATCCTATAGATTTCCTACCAAAAGGTAAATTAGTTATCTCCCAAGTATTATTTCTATTTAATGCTTCCATTTCTTCATTCATGGCATTAATCCAATTTCTGTTTTTACAAGCTTCAAAATAAGTCTTTGGTTCACTTATTTTATTCAAATTAGTAGAAAAACAGAAATTTTCTTTAGACAAGTGAGAATAACTAACATGATTATGAATGTTATATTTGACTTTACCATCTAAGACATAATCTGCATACTTAACTGGTAAATGACCAGTTCTTTCAGACCTTCTAATATTTTGATCAATTTCACCCTCAGCATTAGCATTATCATCTTGAGATGACCTATCATCATTTTCATTGGTGGCATTTGAGAAATCCCCTAGTTCCTCATGATCACTGGCATTTTCATTTAAGAAATCCCCTAGTGACTCATGATCACTGGCATTTTCTCCATTGCCTCCAAGATGAAAATTCTGATTTTCATCTTCATCATTGGGTGGTGTGTCTATTGATCTATTATTATATGGTGAATCAAAGAAAGTAATTAGTTCAGAATTCTGAACAGTTTCAAGTAAATCTGTTTTATTCATTTTAAAGGGAAAAATTCCTGCATAAAATTTAACATCTCTGGAGAAATAAGAAGTTTTTGACTCAATACTATAAACTTTATAACCCTTTTTAACATTTGAATAACCAATAAACACACACTTATCAGATTTCTTAGAAAATTTATCATTATTATTTAAAGTATTAGCAAAATAGAGACACCCAAACACCCTCAAATGATTAATATTAGGAGGTTTTCTAAAAATTAACTCATAAGGTGACTTTCCTTTAAGAACAGAGGAGGGTAGCCTATTGATGATATAAGTAGCAGTAAGAATACAGTCAGTCCACATCCTGAGAGGTATGCCTCCCTGAAAGATAAGAGATCTGGCAACATTTAAAAGATGCCTGTGTTTCCTCTCAGCAATCCCATTTTGCTGAGGGGTATAAGCAATAGAAGTCTAATGAACAATACCATTGATATTACAAAAATTTTCCATTTTAGAGTTAATAGATTCACCCCCATTATCACTTCTAAAAACTTTTACCCTTTTTGAAAAATGATTCTTTAAGTATTCATAAAAAATAACTATATGTTGATAAACTTCATCTTTAGATTTTAAGAGGTATACCCAAACTGCCCTAGAGAAGTCATCAACCACAGTCAAGAAATATTTAAAACCTTCAATACTAGATACTCTATAAGGACCCCAAACATCAAGATGCACAATATCACCAATAGAAGAAGAAATATGATCACTTATAGGAAAAGGTTCTCTGGTTTGTTTGGAAAAATGACATATATCACAAGGAGAAGTAGAACCATCTCCTTTAATATCAATTTGATTTTTTAAAACTTTTAAAACTTGGTCAGAGGGGTGACCAAGTCTGCAATGCCATAAAGTGTTTGAAAAACCAACAAAAGTATTATAGTTAACCAATTTTCCAAAACTAGCAAAATCAAGATAATACAAACCTCCAGACTGACTACCAGTCCCCAAAGTCCTCTTCCTTTGTAAGTCCTGAATGTAACACTTTGACTCATCAAAACCAACAAAGACCTTATTGTCTCTAGCTAACTTATGAACAGACAAGAGATTTACAGAATACTCAAGCACATATAACACATCATATAAGGTTAAATCTTCACTTAATTTTAAGTTTCCAACCTTTTTTATACATGCAGTAGTTCCATTTGGGTGATCAATTTGAAGTCCAAGTTCAGAAATGTCAACAATATTATCTAAGTTATCTAAACTAGTGACCATATGTTGATTAGCCCCTGAGTCAATGATCCACCCCTTATCAGTTTTATAGATTCTAAATTTTTTTTTTGAGTTTGAACAATAAAAAGTACCTGTCATATTGGCTTGTACATTTTCAGGAGGTTTTGAGTTTAACAGCCTAAGAAGCTATTGAACTTGATCCTGAGTGAGAATAGAATCACTAGAAGAGGAAACAGAACTTGAAGGAGTGGAACCATTAGTAGTAGCATTGTTAGAGTAAGAAGAACAATTATTACTAGCAGTATTTTTCAAAGCATTAGAAGTAGCCCATTTCTTCTTAATATAATCAGGATAACCAACAATCTTATAACATTTATCAACAGTATGACCAGTCAAACCACAATTAGGATTAGAGCATACAAGATTATTATTTTTTGGTGGAGGTTTTCTGTAATTATTAGTTTGATATTTAGCAACAAAAGCAGAATTATGAGGTTTAGAGATATGACCAACAGTAGAATGTTTGTGAGACTCATCCCTAGACACCACAGAGAAAGCAGTTTTAACATCAGGTAAAGGATCTCTAGTTAACAAACCACTTCTAACAGTACCATACACATCATCAAGTCCCATAAGGAACTGCATCAATTTAATCAAATCATGATGAGTTTTATAATCATTTTTAGCATCACATGAACATTCAGGTAGTTTTGTTATAGACTCAAACTGTTTCCAATAAGCATTTAGTTTATGGTAGTAATCAGATAAGGGCATGCCATTTTGTTTAAAAGAATTCATCTGTTGGTATAGGTTAAAAGTTTCAGAACCATTAATTTTATCATAAGTCTCCTTTAATTCATTCCACACAATAGTAGCATTAGTAGAGAAAATCTGACCCAGATACAAATCTTCAGAAATAGAACTAAGAATCCAAGTCAGAACCACAGAATTACACATATCCCATTGTCTAGCTAAAGATTCATCACTAGTAGATCTTTTACATGTACCATCTATGAATCCTATTTTATTTTTAGCTTGCAAAGCAATTTTCATAGCACAAGACCATACATTATAATTCTCAGTTTCTTTCAACTTATGTGCAACAAAAGAAGAGATAAAATAAATAGAAGCAGTAGCAGGAGTACTACTACTCCCAGCACCAGTCATTTTAATGACACAGAAGAATTTAATACAGCTAGATAAAATAAAGCACACAAAAAAAAAAAAACAAAATCTACCAATAATCCCTTCTCAAAAAAAAAATTGAGGAAAATATATCTTAGTCTCACACCAGAATCAGTGACAGGATTCCTTGCCTCTCAAATGAAGGTAGGTCAAGTATTAACTCTAGTGTTTTTATGAGAAAAAGATAAAAAAAAATATTTATATATATATATATAAGAATATTTGAGAAGAAATATAAGCAGATTTATCACAGATAATAATAATAAAAGAGATAAGAAGACAAACAGTGTGTTTTTTGCAGAAGGATGAAGAACCCTAGATCTGTTTTGATTCACTTAGTCAAACCAGATCCAGGATCTGAACAAATCTACTCTTGATTCACTTAGTCAAGAGATAGATCAAAGAATCAATATGCAGCGGAAGATCAATCGAGCGAAATCAAGAGAAAACCCTAAAAATTAGGGTTCTTCGATTTAGGGTTTCGGAAAACGAAATACGCCCTAAATCACCAAATCAACACCAGAATAATATTAATCAGAGGAACCTGACTCTGATATCATGAAGAATTTGATGATTATTATGAATCTGATTAGTTTATATAAAGATAATATGAATCAATTATGAGAGAATTGATTGAGATTTATTATTATGAATCAAGAATATAGAATGTTATTACAGACCAGAATCAATATCAAGACGATATTGAAACAGAAAAGATCAATCGATCTAAAATTATATACAGAACTTTTTTATCTAAGAACAACGAATCAAGATATTTCAAAAATATATTTTTCTAAGTAATTTTTAGGGTTAATGATCAGTATATATAGGTAGGTAAACTTGTAGACCGACACTCCAAATAGTCCCTCAAGAAAGCCTTTGTCCATCTTTAGCCCTTCTTTATAATCTTGTTTCCTTCAGTAGTCCTTTTGCACTTCCATTTAATCATAACTAATACCTACATTAAACAAACACTAATCACACAATAAGTGTTTAATATAAATCATGTTTAAACCACAAAACTGAACAATATACACCACTTAATAGGTAGTTCTGAAAATTTAAAGATTTATTCCATCGGCCGGGGCAACTTGAATAACAGCTCTCAGTAGGACGTTTCATTACACTGTATCATGTATGTGAAGTCATTTTTAATAGCTGATTTTGTTCATATTGTAGCAACAAATGAGTAACTTGTTGAGTTCTAGGATTTACGAGGCTGACAAGTTTGTGGGCACTTATAACTTTATAACTGTAGCGATAACAGTGTTATCACATAATCCGTAATTTCTTATAATTATCCTATGAGTTGACTGAAAAGACTGTTTTACTTATGAACCGATGTTTGTTTTCATTCATTGAACTTTAGCCGAACTGATGCATATAGGTGAGCTGATGAATATTATATAACCTTGTAGTTGTAGCCAAGAGTATGGAAGTAGTCTCTATGGTGGTTGTGTTGAGGTATGGTTGTTTACATCTTACCTTATTCATACCCCACACATAGGTCATATCAAGATTAGGTAACTGCTCAGTGCCGCCTTCCGTGGGTTTTGAGCCCCAATACCTCGACGGTGTATGGGGGAGGTTAAGATGTAGGCAGACCTTACCTCTACCTAAGTAGAGAGGCTGCTTACAGTATTTACCTAAATGGTAGAAAAGGCCCTCCAACCTTTGCATGAGATGAGGATCAAACCCATGACCTCTGTCTCCAGAGACAAGGATGTTTACCACTGATCCAACCATGCTGCTTTTAGGTCATATCAAGATTAGATATTGTTATTGTATTGTAGCCAAAAGTTTTCACATTGTTTTAAGTATGTAGTAATCAAGAATTATAAGTACCATAAAAGTTTTCACATTGTTTTAAGGGAGCCTACACCGAAGATTTAGCAGAGTTTGGCAAGCTTTTATCCATGATATCCATTGGTCACCAAACCCCATAACATGTAAGACGATTAGCAATTAGTTTGGCAATAATTTTGTACCGAATACCAATAAGACTAATTGGTCTAAAATCTGACATGATAGACCTTAGGGATAAGGGTGATAAAAGAAGAATTGAAACCAATACGGATGCTAGCATGGACATGAAACTCAGAGACCATATTGTAAATATCATCTTTCATAGAATTCCAATGATTTTTAACCATTGCAAAAGAGAAACCATTCGGCCCAGAGGATTTGTCTTCACCACAACTCCAAATTACATTTTTAATTTCATCAATAGAAAAACTAGCAACAATATTGACATCCTCATTCACCTCTAATATTCTAATGTTTGAGGACACAACATTAAAAGGCACCCCATTAAATCTTTTAAATTTATTGGCATAATATTCATGGAAAAACCTCTTAATATCAGAAGGGTTATCAAACCATACCCCATTATGTTTGATGCCTTTAAGATTTCTAGAGCGCCTCTTAGCTTTGATGATCACATGAAAGTACTTGGAATTTTCATCGCTTTGGCAGCCCATTCTATTTTGGCTCTTTGTAGAAGATCCATATTAGCATGATGATTAAATCATGCAGCTCGAAAGAGAAGCTTTTTTCTTTATCGGCCAACAAGGAGTTAGTGCCATTTTTTAACGGATTCCTTTCCATACGCCAAGACTTCAGGTCATTTTTTAACGCCTTCAATTTTTCTTTAAGCACGATAAAAGCGTTATCGGATGTCTTGTTAACGGGGTTATCCTTCCAACTGGAGCCAAGAGTTATAGAATTTAAACGGAGTCGGGCCAAAGTCTAAAGTATGTTGTTTAAAAAGAAGAGGCCGATGGTCAGACACTATTTCGTCTAAAGCTTCCAAAACATTATTATCTTTCACCGAGTCCAGAAATTCATGATTTACCAAAAAACGATCTATGCGACTAGCTTTAAGACCATCAACAGAGATCCTAGTGAGCTTATGTCTCCCCAAATTGACATCAACAAGCTTACCTTTATCAATAAAATCATTAAAATTCCTCACATTTGAAGCCGAGAACAACGTACCCATTCTATCATCTCTACAACGAACTGAGTTAAAGTCTCCACAAATAAGATATCTACCTTTATTCGCTTGCATGAACCCCAAGATTTTGTTCCATAATTCGATTTTATCCCCTTCAACTTGAGGGGCATACGCCAAGACTTTAATTGAAGGATAAGTTTTTCTCTAGTTATATTTCCATTGTTTGATTTAGTGATAGATGACATATGACTGTTTACTGCTTGGTGTGTTAATTATTTGCCTTCGCCATTGATCAAGCACTCCCAAAAAGGGAGTAATCGGTAATGTTTTATTTTCTTTTTGAGAATTGAAGCAAATAATCCAAAATCTTCAACTTCTTCTCACATGCTTATCGATCTAAATATCATACCTAAAGTATTTAGATTATCATGCATGATATCTAAATATCTAAAACCTATGAGTAATCCACATAAAAATCTAGATATAGTTATACTACATATTTTTTAATTATCAAGACATAAAAAGGTCATTATCTTCTCAAATAGAGACTTCTCCGCTGGAGGCACAATGTATTCGTCCACATTCTCGACTCCTATATGTTCGAAGGCACGTATAACTGTGTCCATGTATGATTTTGCGTTCTTCTTGAACCATCTCGAACTCGTCTTCTTTCCATTGTCAACACCGCACCTGACTGATCCAATGCCTTCCATATAATAAGACTTAAATGTTTTCAAAATATCATGTGCGTGGATGCGAAAATGTCCAACCACCAGATCCTCAAAATGCTGCATCCAGCCAACAAACATACAAATCTTGTCAAACGCAAAGAATCTAGCATCAGAAACCGAAAGTGTTTATAATGCAATGGTTTCAAAAGGATTTTGTCGATTTTAGGCTTATAACGTCAAGTTTACATCAGAAACCAGTATTTACTATAAACACTGGTTTCTGATGTAAACTTGCCCGTTTCCCTGTTTTATAATACTTTTGATTATAAAATATCATGCAGATTGACCGATTCATAAGTAAATAGATTAAACTTGCTACTAATACACTGCAATCATACCTTGGGTGGTTTGTTCATGGTGTAGACCATAGTTTTGAGAGAGTACATCAGAATCTCCTCATTGTATAACTTGGATCTATATCCTCCAAAAAGAGGGACAACATTAGTCCATGCAAGTAAAGGTTCATTTAAGTAGGGCTTTGCATTCAAAACCAGACCCTGTATAGAGACCAAGACTTGGAGCATAGTCGAAACACCAGGTGTCCATTTTTCATTCTTGCTACCATACCACGTGTTTAGAAGGCTCAAGCAAACATAGCCATTTGAATAGAGATTCGGATTAATGCTTAGGCCACCGGAGTGATAATGCACTTTCTGAAAAGAACGAGATTTTATACTGCCATTAGATCGATATGTACCATTAAATCCTCCTTTCACATGATAGTGTGTAAAAGACAAATATAAGATCTTAAACCCTTAGATCATAGTTAAACTGACGCACGAAGATTCACGAAACAATTAATGCCTAATGATTTTTATGATGCACGGTGATTTTCACTAAAGAGAAACCTAGTGTTATATTTGTTTTACATTAATACTTGTTTTATTTTACCTAAAACCTATACATATATATATACACACATACACACAAGACTTACGGGCGGGTCTCTAGGATAGGTGTTAGGGAAACACACATCAAAGAAAAAAAGTCCATCATGATACGGTGTCCCTTCTGCTCCCTTAATCACGGCCCTTAAAAGATCCATCCGCGATTCATAAACCCTTACATATATCGTATCTGTAACAAAATTATTATAACTAAGCTAAATTCTGCTTAAAAGAAAACAAGTACATTAATTGCAAAGATTAGGTAGCAAAACAGACCAGGCAGGCCCTTTTCAAGAATCCTCCATTCTTTTTCGATCTTTTTAGCCCACTTTCCTGATGGCTGCAAAATTGGTAATATATAAAAACATATTAGAAACTTACTAAAAAGTTCAAATAAAACAGAAACACTAGTCATGCATCAATATTTATAATCTGACTTACTGTTGATATTGATTTTGCATAATAATGATCTGAGTAATCCTCAACAATGTCAAACTTCTGGAAGTCCCGATACTTGCGCACGGCATCAAAGTTGAACCGGTACTTGCTCACTTGATCACCTCTGTCTACCTTTTGACTTGAACCGGCTGCTGCTGCAGGAACCTCCTCCTCCATTGATAACAAACTAGCTATTTCTAGTATTACTATTATTGTTATTATTATTGTTATTATTAGATATTCATACATACCTCGAAAATTGCACTATTGGATAGAAGCGACTAATTGCGCTCTGTTCTGAGTTGAATAAACGATATGATCACGATTCGAATGAGGCTTTAAACATGGAGAAAATTATTAATGCTTTATATAACCAATATATATTGGTTATGAATTTGTGCATGGATAAACATATATTGAATCACAATACGAATCCAACTTTTTTATTTACAACAAACATAACCCTTCCAACTTTGAACATGGTTATTCCGTTATTTTCAATTCGTGTAAATTAGTAAGGGATGCACTTTACTTTAGAGGAATGATAATTTTACCAAAGATTTTGATAAATCCATCATTATGATACATTATATATTTGTACTATGTGTTATATCATGTATATATTGTGTGGTAAATTAATAAAATATTGTGGTACAAGTATGGGTTAGAAAATAATGGAATTAACATGATAAAGTATAATCAAATTTTAATAAAAAAAAATTAGTTTTAATATATTTTGGACGACTCAAGGTTTTTATTTTTTTTTTACATTTTTATTTATTTATTGTTCTGATTATTTAAATTTTAATTAATATTAGTCAAGTACTCGTATTACAGTTTTAATACGGATCGATAAAGTATAATCAAATAAAATATGAAATATGAAAAATAAATGTATATCTATTATATAAATTCAAATCTTTTTTACATTTGATAAAAGAGGATCCAACTAACTATAATTCTTTAGAAAATTGCTTTATTTCATTAACCTCTCCCGTTAAACATATTAACTAGCCTTCCTTTTTTTACTTCCTAGTTAACTCAAGTAGTTGAGCGCCTACCTTACAAGCAGGAGGTCTTGGGTTTAAGACTTGGGAAGTACATAGAAAGTCTTTCTATGAAGGCTTGGCTTAGGTATATCCGGGTTCAAGTCTGAGGAGGCAGGGTTTACCTCTATTGATCGTCGTGCCTTTGGGCGGATTAGTAGGGGGTTTTCCCCATCGGGTAATTGAAATAGGCATTTCTACTTCGAGGGAAATCTCTAACGCGGACCCGGTTAAGACAACGTATGTTAGACCTCCCGCTGTCGAATCGCGACACGAAGTTCTCACGAGAAATTCACCTTTAAAAAAGAAAAACTATCCTTCCTTTTTAAAAATTCAAAATAATGATAACTAACCTATTGGCTATGGGCAGGCATCTTATTTTTACCCTTTCCTCTTCTCCAAAATCTCCATAAGGAACAAATCACGGCCCTTATATGTATGGTTGTTTCATCAATTCACTGCCTGGGTGTCAAATTAATTCCATTGATTTTTAATACGTCATTGGAGGTCACAAGGTACTCGATTTCGATTGCATTCAAGGTTAGGATTTCATCCATTGTATTTTATTAAAAAAAGAACCTATCAAAATACTAGGTTATTGTCTTGATTTGTATACTCTATTTGTCTTAGGTTTTTAAATCTCATATCGATTTAGGTTAATTATTATGATTGATATTTTAGGGCAAATACTTGATTTCATTTGAATGCATAACAAGTGCTTGGTGAAATGTCTCTCTTGTTAAAAGATTAAGTGTTCGGTGAAATGTTTGAGTATGTGAAGTATCATCATTAACTCGGTGATAACTAATTTCTGAATTAAATTAAAGATCTTACATTGGCCTAATGGATTGCAAGTACTTTTTATTAGTTTCCTTTGACTATGCCTATATCTCTATAAAAGGAAGGAAATCACATTAGACAATGGATCAAAACAATGTTAAGGTAGTTTCGAAAACCAATATCGGTTCATATTATTACTTGAAAACAATAATGGGCATGGGTCCTTGTGGTTCATGTTCTTTGGAAGTACCCTATTCCTTCAAAAATCAAAATATTCGACGAAGAATTTACAACTTGCTATGTCAATTACTAATTACCTTGTGTATATGTGGATTCCTATCCTTTTATTAATTCTTTTGCCGACGGAAAAGATGATTTTCATGTTTGTGATGTCTTGACTTTGAGAACAGCAAGATGACCTTGCTGACACATGCCATATGTTGACTGTTGTAAGAAGCAAGCTTCAGAACATGGCAGTGGTAAGTTACATTTGTTATAATTCACAACTACATATTAAAAAATTATGGCTTTTTACTATCATTTTGTTAGTTGATTCATTCTCTCAATTTTAAATTTCACATGGAATTAGGAAAACTTTCTTTTATAAAAAGACTCATTCGGATGAATATGTATGCAGATTGAATCGGGTTATATAAGGAGTTATCATTGAATTTGTTTGCCACATTGCACTATACTACATTGCAATCTATCTTGTAAATGAAACTGGGACATCAAGAGCTTTCGATATTAGTATTATATTGAAAATGTGATTACATATATTATCGAGATCTAGCTACACGTTCCACAATCTGATGCTACTAGCTTGCTGGTCCAAGATCTTACCTACTCCTGCTACTGATAGTTTGCCAACCAATGGTAGCTTGATGGCCTTGCCAAGATCATACTCACTCTTATTCAGGGACGGAGCCAGAAAATTTTTCGTATGGGGGCAAACTAAAATTTTTTAATTGTGTCGGGTATCTTTTTAATAACTAAACCAAACTAAATTTATTTAAACTAAACTTGACATGTTTTACTTATATATTAAAATAAAATTTCATAACTACACACGAGATAAGAAAAAATAAACAGTTAAACGGAAGGTAGAAAAATTGTTATCATATATTTTTACTTAAAAAGAAACAATAAAGCTAAAGCTTATTATATCTCTTTTATGATTTATTTAGTTATCATATAATTTCTTAATATTATACCTGGTCAGAATTTGCTTAAAAGAACTAACTAACAAAGATTTGATCAAAACAAAAATAAAAAAAAAGCAAAATAAAGAAAGTAGCAATTTAGGATTGAACTCCAAATCTCATACTTCCAAGTCAACATGAAAACCACTAGGCTACAAGAGAATCTTATCATTACTTTTATATATGTGTAGTGGTAAGGATTAGTAATTTGAAATATATACGTTACGCTTCCAAAATTTAATGGGGCAGTTGCCCCCGCTGCCCCTATGCTATCTCCGCCCCTGCTCCTACTCTTGGTCCTCTCATTAACGGTGATGACACAAGATGTGTGCTGTGTTGATCCAGTTTAATTTAATTTGACAATATCTAAGTTATCTGTTAGGTAAACTGTTTTCTTGTATAGTTAGTGATGGGCTCAATTTTTAGAAACCCTCATATCTTATCGGGATGGTGATTCTTCTTTACTCTATTCACAGTTTTATAACTAACATGTTTATAAAGTAAATTTGTTCAACTACCGGATATTATCCTGGTTAATTAGCTAGTTATTGATTTATAATGTAATCTATCTATTTATAATCTATCTATAAATATATAATATAACTAAAAGATGAGGTTTGGGGTACACTTGGCACCCCTAATCCTCCTCCTTTAGCCTAATACTCTCTTCTTATTAATCCTCTTTTTTTTAATATTTATTTAATAAATGACTTACCTTTAATTAAAAATCTTATAAAAAAAATACCATGGAGCTCTATTTTTTGTTTTATCCTCAAAATACTTCGTATTGCATTAACCTTTTTCAAAACATCGCAGTTATCAAATCTTATAAAAACATCATCATCATTATTATTATTATTATTATTATATATCACCTAGAAAAAACCATCACATATTCTAAAAAAAAAACCTACGATTGACTACCAAAAAGATTTTTTATACTTTGTTCGTATGTAATCATTATTATTATTACTAACATTGAATACTTATGTTATTGTTATTATTATCTTTTTTAATTTAGTTTGTTGTCCATTATAGGTTCATTATGGCTTCTTCTTCAACAAAAAAAAAAAAATAAGACCACTTTAGTTCATCTTGAAGATCTTAAGCCAACACATGTTAACCATCATCTACGACTTCGTGTTGTGCATGTATGGACTGTTTCAGAGTGGAACAAGCCGAATAAAATCAAAACGTTTGAAATGCTCTTTGTTGATGAATTGGTGTGTATTTTTCAAATTATATATTGTACACTTTTTGTTTCTTTTTTTTGTTGAGCTTAACTCTAAATCGTTTAGTCAAAAATTGTTGTTTGTGTTTGTAATAAGTTTAGATATAACAAACTGCAAATTTTTTATTTAACTAAAGTTGGAGAAAAAAAATGGCAAACTGAAATCAAAATTTATATGGAGTTAATTTTAATATGTTTCTTCTTTAGTTTTCGTATTGATTAAGTTGTGATATTTGATTAATATATTTTTCAGACTACCCGTCCATTGGACGGACCTGAGCACTAGTAATATAACTAAAAGAGGAAATTGGTAATACACTTGGCACCCCTAATCATCCGTCTTTAGCCTAATTCTCCAACCTAATTAATCATTTACTTTTTATATTTTTTAAAATTTAATTACTCTAGAACTCTTTTTTTTTTTCTAGATTATCTTTTTATTTTAATATTATATATTGCTATTATTTAGGGATAAGTTATGAATTTAGTAGCCTACTAATGTGTCGATTAGAATTTAGAATAGTCATTAAATCATGCGGTTCATTTAGTAAATTAGTTGGTACAGAATTTCTCTCAAATGCATAAACAATTCTAAGTATGGCTAGAAGTTTTATCATCTTTGCCATGTAAATCCTTACTTCATAATTTTTTTAAATTTTAAAGTTATATAATATCTTTAAAAATCTCCAAACAAATTATTTTATAAAACAATTAACGTCCAATTACCCTTTCTATACAACCTAAATTTTTATTAATAATTCTCATTCATAATATTTCCCTCCATCTTATCTTTAATAAAAAATCAAGTTTAATAAAGTTCCCAACAAAAAAAGAACACATACGATTTTTTTATACCACCTTTAATTTTATTTTGGGTGTTCTGTTTGTGTTTGTTTATTATTTGATTAATTGTAATGTTATTGTTATTTTTCATTTCTTTATTTAGTTTGTTGTTAATAGTATTTTGATTATGGCTTATTCCTCTATTACAAAAGAGTTTATTTTTTATATTTGTTTTGTTCATGTTTTGTTATTTTTTACAGTTTTATTATTTGTTATTTTGATATTTACCTTTGATATATATATATATATTGAGACTATCCGTCCAACGAATGGCCTAAAAACTAGTTATTATATATATGTTTCAAGTGTACATATAAACAAAACTATGATAATTATTAAACAATATTTATTTATTAAGTAAATTAGGAATTATATGTACTAATCATATGCTAATTATATTTGTTTACAAAAGTAATAATAGTTTTAATTATATATGATATTTAAAAATAAAATTAATTAATTTTTATATTTATCTTTTTTTTTTAATCTTGTCATAATCTTATCATGTTAACTTTAATCTTAATTTTAATATCTTTACTGATAAAACAAACCAACTTTCTCCCACTCTTCATTTTTAAAAAACTTGAATTACCATTTTTTTATACATTAATTTGAATATATGCATCTAATATTCATATAATAACTTTAATGAATTTACAACATAAATCTCCGACTTTTTATATAACTTCACTAGACCTTTTACATCAGTTACTTTTTTTTATATTAATAACCACACCGAAACTACCATAGCCGCCACCGCCACCTCCACCAGTCATCGTCGCTGCCACCACCTCCGCCACTCATTGCTGCCACCAACCGCCACATTGCGCGGGTACCTCTTTAGTATACTATAATACAACTGACTTAACCTCAATTGACAAACCACAACTCTATATTCTCTAAATTGACTAATTAAGCACATGTGTAAATATGTGTAGAAGCAATTTCTGAGAGGCTTTTGTTGTCCGTCGTAATACAATTCTATGGGCTGATTATGAAGAAGAAAAGATGTCTTCAAGGTCGTGATGACGTCATCATCACTTCGTGATGACGTCAGCACGAGGCTAGTAGTTCGTGTAAGGGAGTTCAAGGCCTACGAACGAGATAGAAGCCCAGCCCATGTAGCAGCCTATATATACTAGAATTAGGTTACAATTGACGTTTTGAGGGTTTGAGTCTAGACAGAAATCGTCCATAGTGCACGGGGTAGAGATCTATATCCCGTGCCAGTCAGATGTATACTGATTTGGTGTAATATCCATATGTTTAATGATATTCACGAGTTTTACATCTGTTCTTATCTCTTATTCTTCATGTAATTCGTGTTTATATGTCCATTAATTATACAGAAACCTCAAAGTCGATTATGAATGGATTCCGCACTTTCATAGTCGAATTGGTCACGATTTGAACGATCCGTCGTGTTTTAACAATATGTTTATGCTAATTTACACTTTAGTCTTTTCCATCACCAACTTACACTTTAACCCAATGTCAAAATATAGCTATTAATGAATATTTTGTTGTATAATATCCATCTAATAATGAATGCTAATGTCTATCCTCCTAAGTATCTTAATCTAAACTTTATCTTTATATTTATTTTTAATAAAAAATAGTTCGATTATATCTTTATCTTTATCTTTATATATATATATATATATATATATATATTAAAAGACAACTGACCTAATAACTTATTAACCAATCATAAAACTCGACTTTATCAAATTAAAAATTGATGATGTTATAAATATAAAAACTACAATTTAAAATTTACGAGATCTTTATATATTAAATTTAAATTGAACATATGTACACATATATCTAAATTTGTTACGCATGGAAGCCAACTATACATATGGATAGCTATTATGGATGTTTGTTGATAAAATTGTAAAAGCCAACTTTTACCTATATAGATATTAACCTTTTCTATTCTAAGATTTCTAGATGAATTCCATAATAAAATAATTTATATCTATATAATATTTAATCATTATCTAAAGATATTTACAATTTATAATTTTTTTGCTTTTTATCAATAACTTACACATTTTTATCAATAATTCTATAATAAAAAATAATTTTTTTTCTTTCATATAATATTAACACTTATATATTTTTAATTTTATTAACTAATAATTCGTTAATTTAAATCGATTTTCATTTATTGGTATGTCAAAATCTATCTTTTAATTCGATCATGAACTTTAAATATTGTTCTACAATCATATATTTTGTTTTTCGCATGACAAGTTGATACATTATTTTGAATAAAAAATAAAAGGTACAAGGGTCATGTAAATTGTTATTAACTACTTTTACTAAAGTTGGTTTGTACCTACAATCTCCAATTTTTCAAGTACGGACAATTATACGTTGCAATATTTCGAGTAAGATCTAAAGTATCTTGAGGTATTATAAGGAAAAAAATGTAAGATCAGAAAATATAAACAAATATATTTGTCTACAAATATATTACAAAAGATGAAATATAATATATGCATTCAATGTTTAGAATTATATTAAATTAATTTAAGTATACCTATATTTTTAACATTTAATATACATATTTAACAATTTATCTTATATTGAAATTATCATAAATATCCCGTATATTTGATACGGGCCAAAATCTAGTATCTTATTAACGCATAAGGCTCATTTTTTTCAAATTAAAATTTGCTTATGTCATAACTATAATTAAAAATAAAATTTATGGATTCATATAAAATTTATTATATATACTTTTTTAACCAAATATAATAATTGTTTATTATTAAGTGTTTATAGACTCATAAAGTACTCGCGCGTTGCGGATGCAGGTGTTGGCGGTGGCGACGGTGATGGTGGTGGTGACGGGTGGTGGAGAGCGGCGGTGATGTTGGCGGAGATTGGTGGTGTTGGGGGTGGCGCCGGTAAGTAGTAGAAGTTATTGATGTAATGTGGCTTGTACATTATGCATTAATATGTGTACATTGTCGAAACTTAAAATCAATATTGAAATTTTAAGTACAATGTTGAAAATCAAAAATAAATTTGCTTTATAATATAATATAAATACTAGATTTTATCCAACACTGGACACGGAGGTTACGCTATTATCAATATTAGATCTTCACAAATTTAAATCATAAAAGTTTATAATTTCAAAGATATACGGTTCTAAGTGTTATATTTTGCAAGTTGTAGTAAAATAATCATAAGTTCATCGCTATCATTATTAGCCGAGACATATTGATGGAATCATTTGCCGTAGTCATTCCACAAGACACATGCTAGAATAATTTCTCTATCATAAAATATTTTGAAACCAGTTGTACTTATAATGTGATATTGTTATGAAAGATAATTAATAATTAAAATATAAGCATACTTGTGATCATGTACATGACATTCAAGTATATGTATTTGATCATGATGCGGACTCATAAAATATAAACATACTTATGATCTTGTACTTGACATTCAAGTATATGTATTTGATTCTGTGATTCTTATTGTTTTTAGGATAATGATGTTATATACCGTCATCTATTATTATGTTTGGATTATGTATCTAGAGTGTAAGTTGTGTTTATATTAAATATTAAACTAAATATTAATATTTATAATTTATAAAAATCTAATGTAATATTTGTTAATAAGTCATTAGGTTTAGAAATAAATTTTTGTAGACAATATTTCAGATGTTGAAATTCTTTTAAGTAATTAAGTGATTGTAAATTTTAAAAGATTCTTTTAAGTTGATGCCTAAAACTAAATATAAATTAAGTATTCAGGACTAAAAAGTGTAAATTATTGATGAAAAACAGAAAAGTGTAAATTAATGAGACTTTTTTTACAAATCAATATAAATACTAATATAATAATATATTTGAATAATGATTAATAGAATTTTTAATTTGTAGTTAATTTAAAAAAATGATGACATAAGTGAGAATCAATTTAATAAAATTTAACGATTTGATCGGTTAATAAATAATTAGTTCAACTATATTATATAATATATATTAATATTTGATATTTGTGATACGTGGATTCAATAGCAACAAGTTGCAAAGGTTCTCTCATCTTAAACATTTTTAATGTTCTTGAGTAATTGTCGGTTTTATGTTCAAGAGGTTGTAATTTTGGGCCGTTTACTTTTTAATGGTTGATTAGGTCACTTTTTTCATAAAACTTCAAACAGGTAAATTAGTCAATTATTAAGTCCATGTTAAATATCTATTCTACAGATTGTCGCTATCTCTTGCACTTTCGAAAATTGAAAATTGAAGTACTTAAAGACGACTTTGTTGTAAGTCAGGTGTTATTTGTGTTTGGAATATAGAGTTTTGTTAATGACATCCCTTAGGGGTTTTAGTATTAGTTAATTTGATGCATTAAAATTTGTATTTTGTTTTGCGAAAATTCAGGGAGGCGGTTATTGATATATAAAGTACTACTTTTTATGCATGTAATAAGCTGTTAATGACAACCCTTAGGGCTGTCATTATCATTTTCCAAATAATAAATAGGTTGACTTGATTACCTTTAACCGTTGTCGTGACTTGATCAAAAAGTGACTTCAGAATACGACTAACGAATAAGGTTTTAAAGTAAAAACCATCTATAGTCTCACGCACAACACGTCAAACAATATCCGAGAATTTGCTAGATCTTGAATCACCAAAAACCAAAATCTCGAAGCTTTCTATTACTTTAGTTTCGTCGAACACTAGGAGGAACCGAAAGCTTTGTTTCCGTCGAGCAAATCAATCCCAAAATTAATTCCCCACAATTAATGCAATGCTATGGTTATTATATATACTATACTAATAGAATAGGTTGTGAATAGTAACTCTTATGGTGCCGAGTTATTATTCGTTCATGCTATAATCTGCACCATTATTCGGATTTTGCCAAATCACATCCCGTTCGGGTTTTATAATACGAGTTATTTTTTGGTTTTCTTCATATGTTTTTCTTTTCGAGTTTTCAAATAATTATATTTAAAACGTTTATTCTTTTGTTGTAACAGTATTCCGATTTTACTACATTGGAATCCTTTCGGGTTTAAAATTAAGGGCAATTTCTTGGTTTCTTAAAATTTTTTTGTCTTTTGGGTTTTCAAATAGTATATCAATTTTTTTTTGAGTATTGCCTTTGAATAAATATCTATTTCATATGCCAAAGATTTTAACAAACATATACAACGACACATCATCAATGATAAAACATAATCGTTTTCAGGTCTCCAAATAATATTAAAAACTTTTATTAATTTTATTGTGGTATTATCTTAGAATAAGTATTTATATGTCAAAGTTTTTAACAAACATAAATCATCAATAACAAAAAGTTGTAACACCCCGAGCTAAGCTCGAAATATTACCGAAAAGATATAGCGTAGGCATGGAATTATCGTAAAACATGAAACTATATGAATAAAATGGGATTCAGTGAATCCAACATCAAAGATCAAGTACAAAATGCATAAGAAGGGGGCGAATGAATCCTGGATCCATGTAAGTCCAAGCCCAAGTTCTAGCACAAGCATCCATCAACCATCACGTCTTGGATTCACAAGGTTACCTGAAAAGTGTACTAAACAAGGTCAACACTAGGTTGGTGAGTTCGTAGGAGAGAATGACAAGGATCTAATGCCAAAGCCATTCACAATATGAACAAGGTTAATGGGCAAGGAACACACTTACAGTAAGTCCTTAAAAGGCACAAGAATTCAATTTAGGTTGGCTCGTAGCCCAACCTAGTCCCACATGTATCCATTGCACAGACTATACAATAGCTAGAACACGTATAATGCACAAGAACACAAAATGTTGACATCAACAAGTATCCATCAAGTTTTAAAATGTCAAACATGTTCATCAATGTCCCTCAATTGTTCTCATGTCATTCAATTGTCATCAAGTACGTATAGTACCCGTTTATTGTCATCAAGTACGTATAGTACCCGTTTATTGCACTTGTACACATTGCCCCTCAATTGTCCTCCATATTGTCATCAAGTACGTATAGTATCCGTTCATTGTCATCAAGTACGTATAGTACTCGTTTATTGCACTTGCACACATTGTCCATAAATCGTCCCCATATTGTCATCAAGTTCATCTTGTCAATCAACTCAACTAAACACAATGCACATACACTTCATACGACTTTATATTTAAGGAATCTTAGATGCTTATATATAGGGTCACCCGCAGCCTTCCCACCACATTTGCCTCATTAAATGTATCATCGTCTTCCATGTATGTACAACTATCCCAATCATAAATAAACCAATCATACTCATTCAATCCATAAATCAATCAATGTCTCCATATCTACCATGTCCATCAATGACCCTCACACGTGTATTCACGTAATGAACTACATTAAGGTATTTAGAATACGCATAGTAAGCAAGAACACGTAATAGTGATATCAACAAGTATCTTAACATGTCCTATGTTTTCACGCCTGCACACATCGTCCCCCAATTGTCCTCTTGTCCTCCATAATGTCATCACCCAAGATACTCAAACATATGCACAATCAAGTCATGTCATCAATCAAGAAAATCAAGCGTATGCACAATTGAACTATGTCATAAATCAAGGCAAACATATAATTGTACACTCAAACAAGTCAAGAGACAAAAGTTGTACACTTTTCATCCCGAATCCCAATTGATTAGGGAGCTACGAAACTTACCTTGATTCCAAGCAATACTAAGTTAAGACCAAGCTATGAATGTCTAACAATCGTCAATTGTCCACAACCTAACAATATGTGACACAATACAAGTCATGGTCAACACTAGTTATACATTACCACAACTTCCTCCAAGGTGTTTTAGAAGTGTTTCGGGCACGTTTAGACGACAATTGATAGTTTTGGTTAAACATGGTTCAATGACTTAGCACCAAAATTTAACATGAAAATCAAAGTGTTTGGAAATGTGTTTAATCAATTTTGTTGGCCTTAAAATGGTGATACAAGACTAATAAACAAGCTTTGGATCATTGAACGTCAACCGATAACCGAAGAAAATGCTACAGAGAAGACAATGATTGGCGGATGATGTGACGGATGATCCGTCGGCTGATGTGATGAACACGGATCATCCGTCAATCCATGAACATCGTCCGCAGTTTTTCTGAAGAACAATAAACGGGTTTGACCTCAAAATTCACAACCCTAGAAGCCAAATTTGGTTACCAAATTCTAATACAACCAAATATAAGTATAATTAACACTAGAAAACATCTTGTTCCACAAACCTGTTTCCAAAATCATTAGATTCATCTTCAAACCCGTTTTTAAGCAAAAGCACCCATTTTACACTCAAATCGACCCAAATTTGTTTAGATCCACAACAAGGAAGTATTCTACAAAGTAAGAGGAACATTTTGAGCTAAGAAACACTTACCAAGTTGACTTGTAACCCAAACTTCAGATTTGAAGCTCTTTGAGAAAGATGAACACTTTTACAACCAAGAATCTTGAAGTTTTGCAAGAGATTATTATTGAACAAAGCTTTACTAACAAATTTGATGTTACTACAACCTTCATTTCGGATTTTCGAAAGAAAATGAAGAAGAAGATGTAGGGAGGGTGTTTGTTCTTGCACTAGAGAGGGACGGGGGATAAGATAAAGAGAGAAGTGAAAGAGTGAAATGAATGGATGAAAAGGGGAATGGGTGTAAGGATAGGTTGAGTGGAAGAATTGGGTAAATGGGTCAGCCTAAGAAGGATCCGTTTAACTTTCTATTTAATTCACATGTCATCTCATATTGTAAAAATCGATTAGTACTATCAAATGATCTCCACTAGCACATTAGTCTCATAATGGAATGGTAAATTGACCTACATGAACACATTGCACCCAATTGAATATCAAATTACACTTGAACTACATTGGTTAACTTAATAGTTAGTTAAATTGTACACGTGTAAAATGGTCAAAAATCACAATTGTTACATCATTCCCCCGTTAAGGGAATTTCGTCCCGAAATTCGATAGAACCCTTATCACTAAACAAATGCGGCGTTTTGACTATCGTATAACGTTTGTTCTTCACTTTCTTGTCCTCACTCTCTAATATCTCTACTGGCTTTGCAACAAAATTGAGCTTCTTGTCCACTTGAATCTCATTCATTGGCACATGTAATGTAGGATCCGCCAAGCATTTCCATAGTTTACAAATATGGAACACGTCATGCACACTGTTATGTTCTTGAGGTAGCTTCAATCTGTAAGCCACGTTGCCCACTCGTTCAATGATCTCAAAAGGTCCAATGTATCTTGGTCCAAGCTTGCCTCTTTCCACAAAATAGACAACACCTTTCCACGTGGAGACTTTCAAAAGCACATGATCACCAACATTGAGAGGATTTGAACGGATATTTTTTGGTTTCTACGGATGGAATATATAATCACTTGAGTTTTCATTGTTTTCGAAGAGTAGCAATTGAGAGGATTTTTTTGGTTTCCAAGACATTAATTAGGGTTTTATTATTAGGATATATATAGGGTATAAATATATCCTTAATAACTTAACCTTCAAACTAATATTTTTTTTATAAATTGACTTGGAATAAGATTCTTTTAATTAATAAGTACATTTAACTATTACTTAATATTTCACAATGAATAATTCATATTCACTAATTAATAAATAACTCTAATTAACAAATCTAGTTAATAATGTCCAATATCATTTCTGTCCATATTGCTGAATATAAATATGTAGATACAATATCACATATAACTGGATATTTAAGTACTTAATGTGTGTGACCCTATAGGCTCATGTATATTTCGGACATATATGGACATATCCCAACAATTTGATTTCAAGCGGAGCTTATAATTTTGTTATGTTGTTTTTAATGAAGTAGTTAAAGGAAACACATCATCAGCTCCTATGGACAACGAGTGGATCAGGATAACAGTCACAAAGGTCTCGTAAAAAACAGGTAGGTCAGGTTTACATGCACAAAGCCCAGTATAAAAAATAAGTGGATCAAGCTAACACACCCAATGACCCAATACAAACCAACAACCCAACTAACAATGTTGTACAAGAAGGAAAGCCTACTCGAGCTATAATAATTAATAAGGCCGACCTATTTCAGACAAGAGTTTCAGATGTTTTATTAATACACGTTGAATAGGTCTTGTTAGTTACATTTTTAATTTGCATGGTTGCAGTAGTTGTTCAATTGGAGAGTTAGTGGCACTAAAAATAAGGACTAGCCTTTTTCATGTTTAAATTCTGTTTGCATATATGTTGTGAAGCAAACCTAAATCTAAATCATTTCTCTTATTAATATATGTTGTTAATTATTTGAATACCTCTTTGGTATATAATCGACTTCTATTGTTAATAAGACTTATATTGTTAATGAATGAATAAATAGCTTAATTTTTAATGGTATATGTTTTTTTTTTCTTACCCACTTAATTTTACTGCAATGAAAGGGGAATGTGTTGCATTGTTTTGTAAAGGTTCTACGGTTTAAACAAGTTTTGGAAGAAGGTGGATTGTACACATAGAAGGATTTCTCTATTTTCATATGATTTTAAATTATTATAATTTTTAGCACCATTTTATATTACACTTTCTAACTAATTCATTAAGTCTATATTTTTCAATTTATTTTTCAGACCAAAGATTGAAATTATATCAATTAAAAGATAGTTCTAATCTACAATAAAAAAGAAATTGTTGTATAGAAAGTTACATGAACAAATGTATTATATTATGATTACATATTTTACACTTATAATTGTATTATATCTAAAGAATTGTTATTCTGAAAGTAAGTATTGTTTGGAGTATCTACATTTGCAATTAAAAATCATTTGCGCAAACTTAATCTTAAAAAAGTTGTTTTTTGTTCATTTAACTCTTTTCATTTCTGTTTGTACAAAAACGTAAAGTATGTGTGCTTTGAATCAGTGGTTGTATGAATGATAACATAATTGAATTTGAAGCGTATGATCACCGCGTCTTATGGTATCTGGATAATTATTTAATAACCAACATAATCCTTTTTAAATGAGACTATTACACGCAAACAATTATATTATCTCCAACACGTCTTACTATTACACGCAAACAATTATATTATCTCCAACACGTCTTAAGACCTCATAATGTATAAAAATTAAATCTATTTATTATATCTTAAATTAATTAATGGATTATAATAATAACCTATATGCCTAACTTATATAATTTAACTATAAAATGTCCCATATATTTAATTTCACAACATGTTTGCGTTATATATACTCTCTAGATCTATAAGTGATTGAGTTTCTTATCGAAAACTTTGTAGATGGAGCTCTCTCATACGAACCTTTATGATTATACATACTAAACCTTTCGATATTCGCGAATAATTTACTCTCTTTTCTAAAAAATATAGTAATAAAAGGATTTTGATTTTTTTGTGATAAATATGGATGTTGTGTTGAATTTAAAGGGTTTGTTTATACAAAACAAGTAACTTGGAAAAAACTAGTCTAGTGCACGTGTAGCGTGTAAGACCATTTCCATTTACAACCCTGTCAATTATAAAGCTAATTTATCTTTCTTACATCTATTCAACGCAACTAACTATCAATTTTCACCCCATAAACAACCGAACCAAACCATTTTTTAAATATAAAATAATGTTTTTAATTGACATTACTGTTAATTAAAATTAAAAAAAAAAATATTAGATATTCTATTTATTTAATTCAACATGTTAAGTTATCGATTATTATTTCCTATTTTAAATTTTTTCCTATAATTTAATTACATAAATTTAAATTTTAAATTAGTAAAACCTATGAAGACATTATATTGAAGTTAAGTTTTGAGAATATTAAAATAAAACACAAATGAAAACAAAACACAAATTTAAATTTTACGACCAAACATCCGTTGGCCACCGACTTAGTCGGTTGTCTTTAGCATTGTTTAACATAATTTTTACATCCGACCGACTTATTCATCCGAAGGCAGTGATCTTATAACTTCTTTTTTCTTTATTGAAACTTAAATTAATTAAATCCATAAAAATAAAGGTAAAAAGCGCCAAATTTTCAAAATCAAAATAACATTAAAATTCTGAGCCAATCTTCTTCCTCTTCTTCGACCTACTAGCTGAATCATCATCATCATCATCATCTTAAGGTATTTTCTCTTCTTCTTCTTCTTCACCTTAATTAATAATATTATAATTATATATATGTTCAGATTATGTATGTATAGCTCAAACTGTTCATACCTAAATTCATCTCTGATTCTTATAAGCTCTCTCTATTTTCCACTAGCTATTTTATTTTAATTTCCTTTTTTAGTTTCACTTTCTTCATTAATTAATATATATATATATATATATATTGAAGGAATCAATTCATGTGTGTATCAATCGAGGATATTTGCAGCTTATTACATTTTAAGTGTGATAACCGCTATTGGAATAAGACCTTAGACCTTCAATTCATAGTTTCGATATAATTAATTAGACGATTTTTTATGCTTATGTTACTCATCAGTTTTCGGTTATTGGATATGAAAACACGTATTTTACTCATTAGCTTACAGAGTTTCAGTTATTAGGATATTTTGGTTATTTAATAACGACTGACTCTTAATCATTATTCTATTGTGACTTGAATTCGATCAAAATGTACAAATGTCGCCTGATATATGATGATGATGATGATATTTGAAAATATGATGGATTTGTATTTTGCCTTTTATATAGTTTGATGTTTTAGTTAATGATGATGAGAATATTTTGGTTATTTAATATCGACTGACTCTGAATCATTATTCTATTGTGACTTGAATTCACTCAAAATCTACAAACAACGCCTGATATATGAAGATGATGATATTTGAAAATATGATGGATTTGTACTTTGCCTTTTCTTTGAAAATATGATGGATTTTAGTTTGATGTTTTAGTTAACGTATTTCACTCATTAGTTTTCAGTTATTAGGATATTTTGGTTATTTAATATCGACTGACTTTTAATCATTATCCTATAGTGACTTGAATTCGCTAAAAATGTACAAACAACGCCTGATATATGATGATGATAATGATGGATTTGTACTTTGCCTTTTATATAGTTTGATGTTTTAGTTAACAAATTTCACTCATTAACTTTCAGTTATTAGGATATTTTGGCTATTAAATATCGACTGACTCTTAATCATTATTCTGTTGTGACTGGAATTCGCTAATAATGTACAAACGTTGCCTGATATATGATGATGATGATATTTGAAAACATGATGGATTTGTACTTTGCCTTTTTATATAGTTTTGATGTTTTAGTTAACGTATTTCACTCATTAGCTTTCAGTTATTAGGATATTTTGGCTATTTAATATCGACTGACTCTTAATCATTATTCTGTAGTTGCTCGAACTCGCTAAAAATGTACAAACGTTGCCTGATATATGATGATGATGATATGAATATTTGAAAACATGATGGATTTGTACTCTGCCTTTTATATTGTTTGATGTTTTAGTTTAATATCTTAGAAATGTCCACAGAAAAAATGGAGTTACAGCAAGCCGTCGCTGGAAAACCTTGGATCCCCAAGTTGACATTTGAGGATTACCTCAATTTGGAGCATCTGGATGTCATATCACCTGCTATTCTTCGAAAGTTGAGGCCCTGATCACTGTCTTTAAATAATTTCATTCTGCTACTTATTAAGTCATCTAGTTGATTTTAATGTTGATTGATTACATCAAACATAAATCTAGTGCTTGCTTTGATTATTCAACTTTTATTGAATTTTCTAACACCTTCTGTTCTTGTTTACAGATATTAATGATGCATGGATTCAAAAGCAACAAAGTTGCAAAGGTTATCCCATCTGAAACATTATTAATTTTGAGTAATTGCTGGTTTTATATTCTAGAGGTTGCAATTTTGACCCGTTTACCTTTTAATGGTCGATTTTGGGTCACTTTTTTCATAAAACTTCAAATTGGTAAATTAGTCACTCATTAAGTTCATCTAAACGGGAATGGGTTAACTATCTATTCTACGACCTGCAGTTTGAACCGTTTACCTACGAATGACTCGATTTGGGCTATGTTAAAAAACGTTAAGTTAGTCAACTCATTGAATTCTGGGTAATGTCTTTTTTTGGTTGCAATTAAACCCGGTTAGTTATGAATGGGTTGAATCAGGCTATGCTATATTATACCTCAAAGGTTTGATTCATAAAAATAATATTTTTGCAGCATGATTTGCTGGATGCGGTGAGGTCAATTGACCTGATGGATGCACACCACTCAACACTGCAGAGTGATGTTTCTTCAAATGCATTCCTGGATCTTAATGAAGTAATCAAAGACCTCTCGGCTCTCCATTGGCAAGAATGCTGCATCGCTTCTATTGAAACTGTCAACTCTGAGGCCCACTTTAGCTGTGTGGTTAATGATTCATCACTTGTAAGTTTTAAGCTGAACTCTAACACCGCCTCCAGCTTGAAGGATGATTCTGAAGCCCACAAAACACAGTCTCGCTCATTCAAGAAATCCAGCTTCAAGGATGATTCTGAAGCCCACAAAACACAGTCTCGCTCATCCAAGAAATCCTGTTCCAAGGATGATTCTGAAGCCCACAGATCAGAGTCTCGTGCATTCAAGAAAAGTAAGTTTTCTTTTCTTTCTGACTAATTGTTTTCTAGGGAAGTTTGAACACTAAAATTACTCAAACAGCTTTTAAAATTGATTAGTACTTTCTCTTTCAAGTAAAACCTCAGACTCTATATGGTGTTCTTTTGGCCTTTATTTATCACTACTTCTGTTAAATAAAAAGTTAACGCATGTGAAGACAATGAGACTATTATAGTATATGCTCCATTGCTACTAAATAAATCAACTCTAATAGTTAACTGCCTCAGAAGTCAGAAATACAGGTCGCCGCTATCTCTTGCGCTTTTGAAAATTGAAGTACTAAAAGATGACTTGTAAGTCAGGTGCTATTTAATTTCAAGCAGAGCTTATAATTTTTTTATGTTCTTTTAAATGGAACAGTTAAAGGACCACAAGTGGATCAGGATAACAGTCGCAAATACCCGCATGAGAGACTTCTATGCCAGCTTTCTGAAGAAACTGTGGATCAGATCAAAATAAGTAAACCCCAATCTGGAAAACAAGTGGGTCAGCTTCCAATGCCCAAAGGCTCCCGTAAAAAGCAAGTAGGTCAGGTTTACAGGCACAAAGCCCAGATTAAAAAACAAGTGGGTCAAGCTAACAAACCCGAGGCACGTAAGGGAAAGCAAGTGGGTCAGGTAAACACACCCAAGGCACGTAATGGAATACAAGTGGGTCAGGCTAACACGCCCAAAACCTGCAATGGAGAACAAGTGGATCAGACTAACAAAGCTGATACGTCCAGCTATCCATCACAAACCAACAGCCCAACTAGCAATGCAGTACAAGAAGGAAAGCCAACTCAAGCTATAACATGGCCGGCCCGTTTCAGAGAAGAGTTTCACATGTTCTATTAATACATTTTGAATAGGTCTTGTTAGTTACATTCCAGTTGTTCCCATGTTGCATGATAGCAGTGTTGTTGCATTGGAGAGTTAGGGCACTAAAAAATAAGGACAACATGGTGATGAACCAGCCTTTTGTATTGCATATATGTTTCAAGGCACATTTATTTTAGAGATGGTTATGAAAGATGATGTTAGATTGCTATAACTATAACTTCTTGAGCTTTTGATCTGAATATCCAAAATGATGACTGTTTACCTTAGTTGCAAATAAATGAGTTATATCTTCATGAAAGGTCAGTGTTACTTTCCATAAAAATCGCAGCTACATGAAATCGTAAATCTTCTTGACTATTGATTTAGTTATAGTCTTCTAATCTGTATAAACTCTTTTTATCTAGTACCAAAATATGATGCTATGGAGAAACTAAAAGAATTCTTGTAAGTCAAACTTACTGTTGTTTGGCTCTGGATTTGCATTGCTGTTGTCTTGGTAGCGCACGCCTGATTTGTTTTCTATTGTGTCTTAATATTCTTCAGCATCATACTTTTTGTTTATGTAATTGAGAGGTGTCAATTTTAATCCGTTTACCTACGATTTGGTCCATTTGGACCATTTCAATCTCAAACCAGTCATATAACCTGTTTAAATACGGTCTAACTCTAATGTTATGTATCTTATCAAGTGACGGCTTCCTTTCATCCATCATAATTATCACGATTTCTTAGTGGAAATATAGGGATTTACAATTTGCAAACAAGAACAGTTAAAAGGGTGACATGATGATCACATGAGATAATTTAAGTGCACATTCAAGCTCTCTGACTCGTATAAACAGCCATAATAATTAATAACGTAATACATAAAAACCCCAGATATAATTGTAATCTCAAAATTTTTATTTGTATTCTTATATTGTGGTGAACACTCCAAAATACTCAGAGAAAACATCATGGCTCATCGAAAAATCTGTATTTACAAGATGCATGAAAAAGGTTGATAAGTCTGTCAAAAAAGATTATATGATGGTCGCCTATTCATGACCTGCTACTAGTAAGCATTAAAACATGAAAAGCATGTAATTACCAAAAAAAGTAAGAAAGTCTGCCTAATTTGATTCAAAATTTTTGATCAAAAATTTACTTGGGGATGTTAGACTTGGTAATGTAGTCTTGGTAGCTATGAAGGCCTTTACTGAAGCTGGAAAACTGTTTGTTGAGTAATTCGTATGCTTTCGCCTCGTCAGATTCAAAACCCGAGGCTTGATCATCAAACATAAACTTCAACGGGCAATCCAAGTCAAACATGTCTTTCTCATTCTTTTTACCAACTTTAAACATCATATTGGCATGTTTCCCATCGGAAAAAACAGAATCCACCATTGATGTAGGCTTGTATGCAGCAAACTGTTGTGCAGAACTGTGAAACATGTCTTCATTATCATCAGCAAGAGAAACCTTAAAGTCATCACAACTATGAGATTCTGTTTCTGTAATGCCATTAGCTACCCTTACCACTTCATAACACTTGTGATCAATTTCTGAGTCAGCAGATTGGTTGTCTGCTTTTAACATACGAGTCTTATGAAACGTCATTAAAAACGGGATGGGGGTTACAGGGCCCACTAAAGAGCTACTAGGCTTTTGCTTACCTGACCACTTAGTACCACGAGATGAAGGATCCCGAAAGGAAAAAGGAGGCAAGTGAGATTGGTGACATGGAACCTCCAAGAACTCAAAGGGTAAATGATTATCCTTTTTCCTGGAAATGTCTGGGAGACTTGAATAGTTTGAAAAGCCAAATCTTAAAACTTGCTTAGGCAGATTTGCCAACACACTTCTTAGAGCAATCTCATGAATACTGGTTGGCAAGTCAACGTCTTTGAGCACATCATGAGTATTTATAGACCCTTGAACTCCACCAGAGCTATAAGTGTTCAACTTTTGGCATATGATCTTATGGAAATCCTCCCCCAAACAAGCTTTTTCCAGTGTTTTATTTTCATGGATTTTGACTAATTCCATACTCAGGATTCGGGCTAGATCAGCTTCTAAATAACCATCAAGCCATTCAAGTTTATGGTATAGATAAACCTTGCGAAATTTATATTTCTCTTTATCTCTTTCGTACAAAACAGAATCATTCATACCCAAAGGATGCTCAACATGGCCTTTTTCTGAAGTTTGTGAATAACCCCAGGAGGCACAATATCTATGTAATTCCATATTCCCTGCAGACGTTAATGTTATGAGTGTAAACCCACCGAACATATCAGATTTAAATAGTTGAGAAGAAAGTTCCTTATCAAGAATGCCAAAACCCAAGACAATTATTTTCTTTTCTTGCCAATTAACCCAATTATGAAGCTGGTCCTTGGAGAATTCTTCTTTCACAAGACAAGAACCACAACGGCATTCATTCGTAGTTAGTGAGAGGTCAGAGGGAAGTCCCCACGCATGATAAGATGGAGAAATGGACTTTATGTTTCTAACATCTGGGCCATAGCAAAGAAGACTAAATTGACAGTTCCAAAAAGACCCCAATAGAATACCATAACCAGCTTCAGAAGCCCAATTATATGTAGCATCTTTGGATTGTGATCTTAAATCGGACATACTAGAAACAATAACATAACTTGGGTTAGCAAGGTTATGGGTCCAACGTATAAGTGGAATCATTGGTTTTCTTATATCACAAAGGTAAACGGTGTCACTGGAAACCAGAGTATAATAGAATCTATCAGGACCAGCAATGGAGAATGCAACAAACCTATCACTTGATCCATTCTTGACATCAATTTTTAACAAAGGGGTGACGGTTGTCTCTTTGGACCTTGAATCAACAAGAAAAACGGCACTTGAGTGAACAACAATTAAAATTCTCGGATGCCAACTGAAATCACAGCTCAACCAACCACCAGATATCTCAGAAACAATAGACTCACCCCATAAAACTTTTAATTTCTTCCCACTCAACTGCAGAGATGTAATTGATGGTCTATGATGAGAATCCAAATCAAGTATAAACAAATCACCATTCTCTAGCAAAACAGAACTCTCTTCGGGCAGATGCGGGCTCCAACAAGCATGAACTATTGCAGAACTTTTGAACAACTTATTACCAGCTAATTCCAACAATGGTGTGATCTTACCAGAACCGTCCGTTGTGATTTTAATACGGTAGTAGTTAACAGAACAAGAAGTGTAAGCCAACAAGTACCCAATAGCAGAATTGCCTGATACAAATAAACAAGCAGGTTCTCATGATTTAAAGCTAAACCCATAATTGATAATTTTATTTAATCAAAGCTAAACATTTCTATAAAGAATCCAGCTTTTCTTTTCTGATTTCAGATTCTACAACAAATTTTCTGTTCAAAAAAGAAGTTGCAAAACTAGGGAGTCAAACATTGTAAAGTAGTAAACCCGAGTTTCTGAAACTCAGGGGATATAATTTCCTTAAGAGATGCACTATTGTTAAGCTTGGGTGATGGCTAGTGAAGATGACTGAGTTTCCAGGTTATGCTTTCTTGCTATGCAAACAAAGGAAGACATGAGACACGAAGCTGCTTGTAAAAGGCATGAATGCTGCAAACAAAGATCACATGCAGCTGCAGGTAAAAAGCATAACCAGGGTTTCTAAAATTCAGGTCTTCACTTCTTGTAGCACAAAACTGAGACACATTTATTAATGGCATAACATAAGTTTCAGAAACTCGGGTCTTCAACATATTGGCAGACTTGTGTCAGCTTGCCAGAAGTAGAAAGGTGCAGGCCATCTACCGGAAGCTTGGCTTCTAAAAATTACCCAAACCCCAAATTTGTCAATCTCAGCTCCTAAAAATATCCCATAACCCGAGTTTCCTAAACTTGGCCTTTTTAGTTTTGCAAAATCCTTCTTTGACTCCCAAACTTGGGAAATATTATTATGCTTTTAAAGTAATTCATCTTAAAACTTCTAAACTAATAATATGTTGAAACTTAAATCAATTATATTTGAAAACAAGAAAAAGAAAAAGAGCACATTTAAATGAAGATATTTTACAAAGCATAATATAGTGATGCATTTTAACATGGTATATGGTATATGCATTATAACAATGCCTTATGGTATATGCATTATAATTACCCGAATCATATTCGCAATCAGCAAGCGGGTTCATGGAGATATTGACAATCCGATGACTCAATGCATTAGGAGATGTAAACACTTCAGTTTCAGCATAAGCTCCTCTCATTTTCAATTGGGAGTTTTCAACAGACAAAACAACAAACCCAACTTGGTCTGAGTTGGAACCAGTTGGAAAGAATGCCAGAGACAAATTAGTACCAGGGCATCGAAATAAATGAAGACAATTGTGTGCAATAAGTCGCTCGCAGTCAGGCAAAGATGATGATGATGATGATGGGAGTTCTAAGGCGGCAATAGAAGCAGCGGTGGAAGGAAGAATACCAGATGATGTAGCGAGGAATCTAGGGAGGGAGATGGTGGGAAAAGGAGGAGGTAACTGAGGATGTAAGGAGGGTGATGAGAAGAGATGTACGTGGGTTTGTGGTTCGGACGATGAGTCGAAGATGACCGGTCCAATTTCTTTAATGGTTTTAGCGGTTTTGGTAGTGGTAGGGTCGATGAGCAATGGCGCAGAGTGGACCAATGAGATAGGCCACAAGGATTTCCATTCGTCTGAAGTATTCATCATTTTGTATTAAACAAAATTAGTTGAGCTGCAAAACAAAAACACGGAATAAATATATGTTGATAGTTGCCAAATAAGGTTCGTAACAAATATAATCTACTATGATGATTCTTTCACGGGCTGTTGAGTTAATGCTAATTGGCGGAGGTGGTTATAAACACAATCTAAGTGAACCTGCTCAATTGCAAAAGTCAGAATATTGACAGTTAGAAATCAAGAATGAAGGAGGAAATTTCGAACCATTTGATTATGAATGGGTCAAGTTGGAATTTGGTTATCTCAAACAGAATATATAAAAATAGCTAAAAAGGGAACGGGTCAAATAGGTACAGATACAGACACTAAAGGCACACACTTTGAAGGAAAGTTAGCAGTTATGGTTGTAGGATTGTAGATGATGCTCCCTTTGTTGGGAAGCACTTGGTCTCGATAAATCCGTATAGATTTATAACTGTCAAAAGGGGAAGAGTATTAGTATACTTTGCTTACTCTAAATCACTAAAAGTAGTCACTCCGTCATACAACTAAGACAATGGTGTTGATTAAGATATCCGACTAATGATAAACAAACAATAGCTGATAAATTTTCCAGTCTTTGGCAAAATGTTGATTTAATATCTGACAGCTAATCACGTAACTCCAATTCTTAAATCTCAATATAATAAGTTACAAAAGATACATGCTTTGTATAGCTCAATGATCACCATATGCATATTTTTCCTATTCATCTTTCCAAAGTTCGTTTAACCAAATCTGCAAATCCCGTAATAATATCAAGGGCTAAGTGTTTCTAGATGTATATAACTATAGTAAAAAATATATGGTATGTACCATATCTGAGATGTCGTTATTGTGTGAAATCTATAGTATGCATTCAAATGTTGCTTGCTACTGTGCATTTTTAATTTTCCATTACTGATTGTATTTATCATTGTATCCAACCTCTATTGACTTCTAGAACGGTAACAAAGGCACCATTTTTGATAAACATGTCAGCTTAAATGGCTGCCACATCAGTAACATATGATACATACAGCTCTAGTTTACCCTAAGCGTATACAAGCAGCACCAGAAGGACATACTAAAGAAGAAGTTGCTGAATTGAGAATTAAAGGGAAAAATCTTCCCCCAATATGTAAAGTTGGTTAACATTTACAGTTAAGTTGACTTATCTGCTCATTGTATTCTTGCTATTATAGACTGTTGACTATTTTTTGGTCCAAATGCATTCCCCTAGTCTGTTGCAATTAAAGAGTTAAAGGTTATTCTTGAATTCAACTAATTTGTCAAAGTGTCAACCAGGTTTTAAATATACGTAAAGTCACTGTTGCAGAGATTACACGTTAGAGGAATAGTATTATTTAACTCATTTGTTCATTCCATGACCCTATATGATGCAGATATACTCTGCTGTCCTATGATACTGTAGAACTACCCATTTTTAACATCCAACAAAAATTACAATATTTCGTTTCTATGGTATGTGATATATTATCAAAACTAAATGAAATATATATATCTTTGTATCATTAGTTCGTACTAATTAAAAAACCAAAAAACAAACACGTCTCCAAAACCACGGATTCCTAAACCGAACCCACTTTTGACTGCAGACAACATCCTAAAATGCATACTAAACGATAACTCATTTACGACCCATAATAAACAATAACCCTTCGTAACCCAAACCAAGTCTTAAGTCTTACATACCTTTCAGCAATTGAATCTGCAGTGGTAATGTCACATCGTGGTCTAGTACAATCGTCAAACCGAATAGAGTATTATACAACGTCTGCCCTTAAACCACAACCGAACTCCCTATCCACCCTCTTGGCCACAGAAATTGTAGCCGTCCTCAGGATTGTGTACATCCTATTTTACCCTTCATGGTATAACACTAACCCACTTCAGCTAAAAAGTCAAGGGTCCTGTGAGCTTCAACTATAGTCAAACTTCTACAAAGGATTATAAACCTCACTAAGACACACAAATCATTTGTAAAAGTACAAATAATCAGTAATAGGAGTATAATAATAATAATAATAATAATAATAATAATAATATGTGTTCTTAACATATAAAAACACTCAATTTCTATAATAAAGTTGCAAACTTTAACTACTTAATAATTCAAGAAACTTAATATTTTGATATAGTTAATGGGTTTTCAGTGAATGAAACAATTTAACTAAAAAACTAATTAGTTCCAACTATTTGGCCATTTGGGTTCTTTCATATAATCAAATATTAATAGACGAAAACCAAAAAAGTAAAACCAAATATATAAATAAAAAGATGCAAAATCAGTTTGGTACCTCTAGTAAACGTTTTTGTTGTATGAGCAAATGGGGAAGAAGAACGGTCTAATTGTTGCTGCTATTGTGAGATAGAACCCCAAATTAAACCTAAAAAAAACAAAAGAAAGTTTTTTTTTTTTTTTTTTGACAAGATCGAATTCGAACCATCCACCTCCGGACCAATATTTAGTAACCCGGCCAACTCTAATTATTTAATCGTTTAAAAAGTAAAAACAACCCTTGTATTTAAAAAACATAAAAAACTAAAATACGCTATAAAATTATAGTTTTATTTTTAAAAAGTTAAAAAAATTTATGTATTCCATATTTCAATGAGAAATCTAAAAGTTCTTTTTTTTGGGTTGTTTTTAACTTTTCATTTTCCAAATTTTAAAAATCTTAAATTATATTAACTTTTTTCAATTTTAAAAAGCTTTATTTCCGAAACCGTCCCGTCACCCCTTGCCCCTGTCCAACACCACCCCCACCTCCACGTCCCACTCCACTATTAAAACATTTTTTGTAATATGGAGAACGAAAATAGCATTTTTTATTTTTGAACATTTTTTTTATTTGTTTTGAATAGATGGAAAAATTTTCTAATTATACATAATAATAAAACTAAAAGTACGGGATTGCGTGCATAAAATTTTTTATTCTTTTCCAAATTTTGAAAACACAATATATAGGAGTTAAAAGCGATTACAAACAAAAAAAAATCAGTTGGAATAATGGTGAGGTGCCTTGCCTGCCACGGTTCAAATCTTGAAACCCCTTTTTTACTCACGGCATTTCATATATTTCTTGGTAATGGGCGTTTTTTTGCTAACGGGCCTCAACATTAGCCCAAATAAGCTGCGTAAATCAAGCGATCAACTTAACATTTTTAAAAAATCCAAACTACTCTACATGTAAAATGTCCAAAATCTTACATTTTAAAACTTTATTATAACTATTTCGGATTTAAAAACTCATTGATATTTTTTTAAATGTCTGATTTTATTTTCCATTATACATTTTGATGTTATTGTCAAAAGTAAGCATTCTTATTGTTATTGAATTTTATTAAATTTTATGTTTATAGCACATTATGTCATTTTTATGGGAGTTCCGTTATCAATGTTAATAATGATATATTTGTACACGTTTTAGAATTATATATTTATACAATTTTCTTTCATAACAGCTGATCTATCTATGTTGAGTTTGGTCCATCTATATCACGCCTTCTTTTAGTAATATATTTTTTTTAAATCGTTAATAAAATACCCCACGGCAACACACGGATTAAGCATCTTGTTTTATATAAAGTTAAAAGCAAAATTAAACTATATTTTCACAATTAAACATGTAGCTATTATGTATATATTGTCCTACATTTCCATCAGGTCCTAGTCTAAAGTCTAGATGCTAAAATGACAAGCTAACTTTAATTCATACAATCATAGGAGGCCCAAAAGAGATGCAAAGAAGCCCATCAGATTTATGGATTGAGTCCAGAGGCTTCTATGAAACCACGTCCCTTCATTTTTGTGTTTACTGCGTCTTGTTTTGTTACACGTTAAAAGAGTCAAGTGGATACTGTAATACGTTAGGAAAACGGCATAAAATGATATAAACAATATGAGTGATGAACTCACATCCTCTACACCTTTCTAACTTATGTTGTCTTTGGTTTTCAAAGTTAGTAAGGAAAATTGTCCAAAAATACTATTTTTTTTCTCTAAACTTTTTTTCTTATGATTTTCTCCCATATAAAATATGATATAATAAAGATATGGACAAATTTGAAGATTAAAACACATCTAAGGGATACCAAAAGACACATGCATCTTTCGCATGGAGGGAGCATGTTACCATAATACTACAAGAAGTCAAGAAGCATTCTTGATAGGAAAGGAAAGGCTAGGAAAACTTCTTCTTTTCATTCTTGAGTTTTTTTTTAAAAGTTAAGAATGAGAAAGAAAGGAAAACTTAGGACTTTTTTATCCAAAAATTTTCCAACCAAATATGATCGGATTTGGTTAGAAAAGTGTACATCGAAATATAAAAGTACCAATCTATCCCTTGAATCTGCTGCTGCCCGATCTATGCTCGAATATGCTGTTGCAACCGATCTATGATCGGATCTCTGTTGTTGTTGATGCAACTTGCTAATGGCATCAACTTCTGTTGTTGTTGATGCAACTTGCTAATGGCATCAACTGTGGAGATATTAGGGTTGGGTTCTTGTATCTGTAATCAATGGACAAATAAAATAAAATGAGGAGGAGATGTGTTTTTGAAAAAGTAAAACTGAAAAATGAGGAGATGGAGGTTCCTTTGTGGTTATGATAATAAAAGGAGGAAGGGATGGATGTTTTTTTGTGGACCTTGTGGTTATAATACATCTGATTTTTTTTAAATGATGATATATATAATGAGGATATAATTATAAATTTTTGTTTTTTATTCTTTTTTTCAAATCTATATTTTTAACTCTAGAATGCTTTAATATCAATATAGTTTTTGATCATCTCTTTTCAAGTCCATTCCTTTCTTTTAATTTTCTAAGTTTTAAACTCGAGAATGGAGTGTTCGTGTAAGTGTACCTTTGTCCCTCTGAAGAACAACATGGTGGGAGTTTGGAAGTCCATTGCCAAACTAAACTCCCACCTTAACATTTTTGATATTGCTTTGAAGAAATTTTTTTCAGGTGTTGTAAGTAATGACGCATCTCTACGATTTTAGATAGACTAATAGACAGGTCAAAAACCTTTGTTTATCTCCTACCGGACCTTTTCAACGTGGAAAAATAAAAAGGTTGCCTTAATACCGCCACAACATCCTCGGTTTCACACATTAGACGACTGGACGATCTTGATGATGAAGTGGCTAAATTTACAAGCCCAAACATCCTATTCTTCTTGTTTACATAATACTAATACCATAGATGATTTTCGCACCCTTGTACCGATTGTAAACCAAACAAAAAAACCTTGATACCGCCACAATTGTGCCGCCACATGTATTAGTTGTGAAAAATCCTAATACTGCCACCACTATGCCACCATTGTGGTACGGAATCAAGAAAAAGAAATCATATTAAATTATAATACCACAAAATAAATATGTATATCTGGTTGTTTTTACTTTTATATTTTTATTTAAGAAGAAACATTAAACTTTTTATAAGGGTTTTCTTAAATATATCAAAGTTTTGACCTAAATTAGTAATTATAAGTGTATTTCTTGGTAAAAATATTCGTTTTTCACAACTATTTTTTTTTTGGTTCTCCGTATTCATTTATTTTCAAAAAAACCTATATTTCTTCAACCCGGATAAATTTTATTTCTATTTGAATTTGAACTCAAAAGTTTTAAGTTTTCAAGCTCTTTAAAAACCAATTGATATCTTGATGGTTGATACTTTTACTTATTAGCTTTTTATGAGTCTGGTAGTATCACATGTATTTATGGAATCTACCTTTAGTTTGATTAGATAAATTAATAATAAATAAAATATAAAGTGATGTGAAAAAATTTACAAAAATATGTATTTTATAGATCTATCAATTGACTTTTAAGTGATAAAGATGATGACTTTTAAGTGATAAAGATGAAGGTGAAGTAACAAAAGTTCATAGGAAAACAAAAAATGTACAAGAGTTAATTACATCTTTGGTCTATGAAATAGTCAATATTATAGATACTATCCTAAAGTGAAGAATTACCTGAATTATCCCTGAAATTGTCAATTTTTTTGCAATTTTTACTTCGCAACCAAATGTCATTCAACTTGGATGTTAAATGTCACACTTGAGAAACACGTGAGGGTTAAGTTCGTTTTTTCCTCACCAGACTCCAATTTTGTAATACACCAAAGTTTTTAAAGTAAAGAAATTAATCCCTTTTTTATAGTTTTAACATTAAAGTAATTTTTTATTATTTTATTTTTGGATATGAGATTAATTTAGTTGGAACTTTAGCGGATAGTGGGTAAATATTACCCACAAAAAGATTTGGGGCGTGGCATCTCAAGAAATTGCCAGCCCACCTTTCCCTCCCTTAGTCACACTCCACTAGTTCTTCTTCAAACTTCTTGCATCTTCTTCTCTTAATTCTTTGCAAATCAAATCCTATATTCAATCCAATTAAAGATTCCTACATCAAGAACAATAATAACAATCTTTCAACATCTCATAAAAATTTAAAGCGAAGGTTTGTTTGTGTGTATTTGTGGGTCGAAATTCAAGAGAGAAAAGGGGGAAGAAGAATTTGTGACCTAAAGTCTTGAATTAGTTCCTTGAATCCTTGAGGTAATAACCTTTTTAACATAGTTTTGATTATTTTGAGAAATTAGGGTTCTTGAGATATCCAAATTTGGGGGTTTTTTGCTAGAATTGAGTTATTATATGTTTTTCCCCAAATTCTTGTATATTATAGGTTGTTATTGAGTTGCATGATGAATTTAATTAAGATTTTGAAAGATTGGCATTGAAACTTTGATTATGAAAGAATGATGATCTTTGCTAGTTGAATGAAATGATGATGAACTTGATGAGTTGAATTCATCAAGTGAAATTTTGAGAGAAAGGGAACTCAATAGCAAGATAAGATGGTTGGGTTAGGAATGCTAGTGAAATAGAAAGACTAAGTTGAGTTAGTCAAGGTTGTGAATATTAGCTTATGCATATGATGATGTGATTATAGGTTGAAAGCTTGTATTTATGTATTGCCATTTTATCGAGTTGTTGTTCAAGGCGTGAAGGAGGTGAGTATATTTGTATACATCTATGTATACGTTGGGTTGATTTTCATATGATGATGGATTTCATGTATGGAAATCGATTTGGCGTTAAAGCCCTTATGGGGCATTATGTTATATGGGGCCTAAGAATCCCTTTGCGTATGAGGCCTAAAAACCTCTTGATATGTGATTAATAAGGCCTAAGAATCCCTTGTGTATGAGGCCTAAGAACCACTTGTGAATGGGGCCTAAGACTTCCAAGTATGTGATATTGATTGTGTTGATTGGCTTATATGGATCCACGTATAGCGTTAAAGTACAAAGGTGAGTATGTAAGTATGGCACGACGATGTCATAAGTTACATATAGTAGTCCTTTGTGCGTTGCCCTCCTTTAGGGAAAGTTTGATCAAATGGATATTATAACTATGTTAAATATATGTCAATGGATGTTGAAATCTGAAATGATGTTTTGGTTATATGAGAAATTGAGTTGACAAAGTTTTAATGTTGGAACCAAATGTTGAAATGAACAATTTGTGCAGACTCAATTTGGGTGCGGCGCACCTATGTCTGATCTGGGTAAGGTGCGGCGCACCTGGGCAAGGGTGCGACGCACTCTCATCTGGTGTCTCACTGTTTTGTTTAGTGCGATGCACCCTTATTGGGGTGCGGCGCACCTACTATAATTTTTTTTTTGAATTTCATAAATCGAGTCGTGTTGTTTCAAATTTTGGTTAGGTTTTTTGCTTCACCTTGGGGATCGATTTGGAAAAATAAGAAGGATATAGAGGAGAAATTTAAATGATGATTATTATATAACTAGAAGAGAGAGGCGAGAAAAAGGAAAAAACGAACTTATCCTTCACGTGTAGCAGTTAACTTCCAAATTGGACGGCTTTCGGTCATGGAGTAAAAATTGCAAAACATCGAATTTCATGGATGATTTGGATAATTTGTTCACTTTAAGATAATATCCTCAAAAATTGACAATTTCAGAATGAAAAATGTAATTAACTCTTATATATAAAAAGCCTTTAATACAGTAACATATATTTATGTCATAACTATTAATATAGTAGCATATTTCATCAATATATATTTAGAGGCAACTGACATAATCTCAATTGACCAATCACGACGCCGAACTTTCTCAAAATTAATTAAATCAACACATTTTTAAATTAAATTACACCTTTTGGTTTTCCATTATCCAGTTACACTTTAACCCAATTAAAATAATTAATACTTCATTGCATAATGTCTAATGAATAACAAAATATAGCTACAAGTTAGAGAGGTTACAACATTTGGATTAATACGAATTAATATTTATATCAATATTTTATTTTATTAATTGTAATCAAGCTAACTGTTGTTATTAGTAATTGTAATCAGAATAACTATTGTTATTGTAATAATTGAAACCCCGCGAATTAGCTGCTACTTTTATTGTTCAATCATGTCTAAAGAAAATAAAATTACTTTTTTGTGTTTCTCTAAAATACTTTGTGTAAAAGAAACCATGCTACACCATCCTGCCTTGATATGATTTAATATTCGGTATTTATATTTGAATATTTTCAATTCATTCTTAAGTATATTTTTATATTTAACGTATATCTATTTTTATTTGTTTCATACTAGCATGTTACTCGCCGCAATGCGGCAGCGGCAATGTAATTGTGACGGTGACGATAGGTGGTGGTGAGGCGAGTAATGCAAGGTTATTTAAAGGTATTTTAGGTATATTGATGGAGAATTAAATTAATGAATAAAAAATAGGTAAGTTAAATAAAAAAGAAAGGGTATTTCATGGTGCAACATTCAACATTTCTAAAAATAAAAAAAGCTATTTTCTTTATAAATAAACCAACATGGTATCCGCGCGTTGCAGCATATACAATTGACATCACTAAATTTCGATGTACACCTATTTTTTCTCCGAATGGAGCATGTTTAAATCACAATGCTATACATATGCTAACAATGGGTGAATTGTGTGTTCAAGTGGTGAGTTGCGTGGAGTTAGAGAATAAGGAGGATGTAAGTGTAATTTATACATGGGTAACTTTTAATATTTAGAAGAGAGAATATATTATTCTTAGTATAAAGGAGTATAAATACAGATGTTAATTTTTATATTAATAATATTGTAAAATCACACAGTTTAAAATTTTTATATTAATAATATTGTAAAATCACACAGTTTAAAATCTAAAAGTTATGTAAAAGGACAAGTTTGAATGAAATAAGTTTATAGTAAAAGATTCCACCCGTGCCGAATTAAAAAAGGAAAAGAACTCAACCCCTTCCTTTTTTGACCCACTTCAGATATTCATTCATTCATTCATTCATTCGGTTCATGTATTCAAATCTAATTCATATTTTTTCTCATGATATACGAGTAATATAAAAGTACATTTCCCTTAGCCGCTTCTTTCATTTTTTTTTTTTTTAAATCAGTGTGTGTGTTATACATATACATATGGCGGTGGCTGCCGGTCACCGGTTCTCTCCCGGCCTCAATTTTCATAAACAAACAAACATAATTACACGACTAAACATCTTACAACCCAAATACACACTCAATAATCATCCAATTCCACAATGGAGAAAAACAACAACAAAAAACATAATAATAATTCATTCTACTGCTGCTGACAAGAGTCGAAAGAATTCTCCGATTTGTCGGTACGCGTTACATGATAAACAACAACAGCAACAACAAGCTGAAAATGAAGATGAAGATAAAATTATAATTGTTGAAGAAAATGAAAATGGAAATGATCCAAGGGTGAAGATTGCGGTTGCAGCGTTGGTTACGATGGGGTTGGGAGTAGGGAATCGGGTGTTGTATAAGCTAGCTTTGGTTCCGTTGAACAATTATCCCTTTTTCTTAGCTCAACTCGCCACTTTCGGGTAACCTTTTTTTCTTTTAACCAACTCTTTATTAAATAAGTAAGTAACTCCCAATGCCGTCTTCCACGGGTTTCGGGTCCCAATACTGTGTGTATGGAGAACATCCTTATACCTATCAAAGGCAGAGAGGCTGCTTCCAGGTTCCATAGGTAGAAAAGGACCTCCAGCCTTGCTGAGCATGAGATCGAACCCATGACCTCTGTTTTTAGAGGCATGAACTTCGACCACTGATCCAACCCAGTTGGTTTTTCGACTCTTTATTACTATTAACATATTTTACCCCTCTATCTCTCACTCTGTCACACATGCATTGTTATTTTATTTTATTTTTTTTACCTTTCTTATTTAAAAGGTTGTTAGCAGGGCAGGTTATTCAAATAGACACACATTGTTATTTACAAATTACAAACAAAAACCTGAAAATGTTTTATTTCGAGAAAAGTATCACTAAAACATCAATTATTGTTTTATGTCGAGAAAATCTAGAAGATATTATTTACTCTTTAGTACAGTATTTATTTAACATTTTTTTGACTTATTTAAAGATTAATTTTAAAAAAGTTGGATAAATAGTAACATCATGCCTCTAGAGATAGCAATAAGGGTATTAACAATATGGGTAAAGGCTGTTTACATTTAAACTTCCTCATATACCGTTAAGGTATTGGAATCCAAAATCCGTGTAAGACGCATTGGATATTACCATTTGAAGATTAGTTTTAATTTAAAGGGTAATATAGACAACTTATTATTATTATTATTATTATTATTATATTTTCTGTATAAAGTGTACATGTTTTCCCCAGCACCACACATTTGTGCCACTATTACAACAGAGCTCCACTAGTATATATAGTCACAATATATATACAATTTTTCTATTTTCTTCAAAGGCTACTCAAATATTGTGGAGAGGGATGAATTGGTGGAGGTGCATGATGGGTATCCATTAAAAAAAGTCAGGGGACAAATATGTTGGTGAGTTATAATTATAAGTAGGTCCATTAGAATTTTTTTTAGATGATAAAGTTACCTCATACTGGAATGATATTTACTACAGTAATTACCAAAGCTTGAAATAAGAATGAAAAAGGACAAATTATATATAAAGTTCCTGAAATGAATAAAAAGGAGATCTTGGATTTAAAGAATAGAAAAAAACAAAATAAATCTTGTATTTTGATTTAGATTATTCCTGAAATGAATACAAAGGAGATCTAGTACTTAAAGAATAGAAAAAAACAAAGTAAATCTTGTATTTTGATTTAGATTATAATATATTTTTATTACTGGAGTATTATAAGTAAAAGAATCTGCTGATCACCTTTTTTTCGTTTTTATTTGTTTATTTTAATGCTTCTCATTGTCATTGTCATAATATGCAAGTAGTACTAAAATATTGGTAGCAAAAACCATATCTGATTCATTTACTCATCTGAAATTGACTTAAATAGTTAAATGATTGGGACCATCTTGGTTAAAGTGTCACATTTGTCCACTAAGTATAGAAAATAAAGAAAGGAAAATGATATATCCTCATAAATTTTAACCTAAAATCCTTCTAAAACCATAAGATGATGATCTCTAGCAAGCCATTGAGACCATTGCAACATAGTCTCAACTTTAATCAATACCCATTTTTATTTTTATTATTAATCCTTAGATTCTATACAAGTTATTTTAGTCCTAAAAATAAGAGTTTATAGTAAAGCATGAAGAAAACTGAGTTCTTTTTTGAACTCCAAAAGTGAATATTCCTGTTTCTAGTCTAGTGAAAGTATGTCAATGATAGGTGATCAAGTCAAACTCATAAACATTATATAATTGGATATTTAAGGTACACCAAATGAAATGATAGGTAACGTTTGGTTTATAAGATTGTATAAAATTGACGTCTTAAACCCATAAAAGTAAGGAAATTTCAAACCAATTATAATGGGTGGGTTTAGGTTTTCATTCCCATTCCTTTCGTCATCTGTATCAAAATCATTTCCTTAGTAAAACCCAACAACAAACCAAATGCCTTGTTTTAGTTTTCTTTTGGTCACTTTAATGACACTTGTAGTGGAATCTAATATTGCCTTTTTGTTCAAAATGATTATTCTCATTCAATGGTGATTAGATGTTTTGAATTCTATGTTTGCATCATTGCGTGAGGTCTTTTGAGATGCTTGTTAGATACTTTTTGAGTTGTAACAACGTCTTAATTTGACATAGCTTAACTAAGTTGTTTAAAAAGTAGGATATCTTTCAATAGAAATAAATCAAAAGAATCTTGTGACTAGCTTAGTTGACATTTTCGTGACCCTGTTTGGCAATGGCTTCATCTATAAGTTGCAGGGCCAGTCCAAAAAATGTTATAGGGCCAGGCGTCGGTATTGTAAGTTTAGAATCATTTTGGTCGGTATTGTCATGTTAGCGTCGATGTAATTTCTATTCTTGCTAAGTTCTATATAGCACATATTTGCCATAAGAAGACATTTAGTTTATTCATTTTGGTGATGTGCATTGCAAGTAAATTGAACATTATAAATTAAGAGAATGGGTAATAACTAAATCTTCATATGGATATTGCAAGTAGGAAGTGTTGAACTCTTGGACCTTTTGGAACCCGATAGACTGGCATATATAACACATGTATGCATATTTTTCAGATATGTAGTTGTGTATTTCTCCATCTTACATTTCCGGTATCGTGCTGGCATTGTTACTGATGAAATGCTATCCATGCCAAAAGCTCCATTGCTTGCTGTTGGTCTCTTGGAAGCTCTTGGTGCCGCTTGTGGAATGGCAGCGGGAGGTAAATATACTATTCACTCTATTTTATTATGCTTTCTCCATGAAGTTAAGTAATTCTCAATTATGAAATAAACAATCCCACCAACTTCAAATAGTAACAAAAATGTAAATTTAGTGAAGTATTATTAACAGAAGTATTATTAACAGATTAATAACCGGTAATAATCTTTAACATTCAAGTTGCAAGTAAATTTACCTTGGAAATTTTCCAAAAAAAGAAACTGACATTGCAATGAATATGGTTGATTCAAAATATACTTTTTTTTTTTTATAAAGATTATATGCATCGCTGTCAAAAGCTAATCAAAGATTAATAAAATGATTATATGGTTATAAGTTAGTAAGATCTTAGTTACCAATCTTCTTGTGGATCTTTCGTTTCCATATTTCTAATATAAAGTTATTGACATATCAAGCGGGGGAGTTTTTGACAGCCATCTTTATTTGAACTTGGGAAGTTAAATTTTATATTTTTCCAGTTATAGTTTTATAGGCAGATAATTATTTTTGAAGTTCATTCGGCACATGACATAATTTCTTTATGACAGCCGTTCTTTCAGGGGCAGCTATTCCTGTTTTGTCACAGGTAACTCGGCAAAGCTTCTTTTGTTATGCAACTCTCTTCTTATTTTACCATCCAACGTAATACCCAACTTTCAGATAACTACACATCATCATGAGGAGTCTTAATTCAAATCCCAATTACATAAATCATCTTATATCAGATTTAAATATTGCATTAAGTCAAAACCTTATGCAGTGTTTTTACTGGGCCCGTGGATTCCGGAACATATTGATTTTTAACATGTGGACTGATAGAGTAAGGATTGTTGACCCCATCATATTCTAATACTTGCAGAGCTTTCTGGTTTGGCAAATCATATTGTCGTATCTTTTTCTTGGAAGGAGATATAAACCCAACCAGTTACTTGGGTGCTTTCTTGTGGCAGTTGGTGTGATTGTTACCGTTGCAAGGTAAATGCTTTTTTGGATCCAACAAGTATCTCCTGAAATGGCAAAATCGGCAGGTCAGACACAGTGGGTATCTGGTCAAAATGTGTTAAAAAAGTTGATACATGCCATAGCATGGGTCTAAATGGCTGAATTGGGTTAGTCCGAAACACATATTGGACATTTTACAAATCATTACTTTAATATAATAATCAAAATATTTATTTTTAAATTTTAATATATATTAAGTTATATGCACATGACTTCCACTAGTTTTAGATAAAACACATCCGAAGTGTGAAACTTCTGCGCAAGTGGTTTAATGAAAAGGGTAATACCTACTTCCAAAGTCACCCAAGTGCCGTTAGACTCCTGTTCCATTGCAGGGTTTGGGCCATCCACCACAATCATTCTTCAATCTTCACATATTAAAATCCTGTTCTTGTTTGAGCTTTTACCCTTAAGTGAGTGTTCTTCTGCAGTGGATCTAGTGCTGGCTCATTGATGGAAGCTGGTCTATTTTGGAGTCTTCTTATGATTGTTTCCTTTCTGTTCCAAGCAGCCGACACCATATTGAAGGTTTGTAATTTCCTTATCTGGGTTTATGTATGTGCAGCTCTTGGGAACGTTCTCTAACAAGCAACAATCTCTTTTGTTCCCTTATTGCAGGAAGTCATTTTCTTGGATTCTGCTAAAAAATTGAAGGTATGTATATACATCGTAACTTATGATAAATGTTTACTACATTTTCTTGGATGCTGCTAAATGTTACCGAAAATGATGATTGACAGGGAGGTTCAGTGGATCTATTTGTTTTGAATTCCTATGGATCTGCATTTCAGGTAGCTTTTTTAGTTATAGACTTTTGGGCCAAAACAATTTGAATCTTATAACAGACAAATGTGTGCCAATTTGAGATAAACACAGAAAACAGAAAGGGTTCCTCTTTCAGGCTACCCGGAAAAGTCGTGCCTTTCGCACTGATGTACGATTGTACATGGCCTAACCAATATTTCCATGGTTAATTCCTAGACTTTTCCGTGCCATCACAACATGTTTACCCAGTGAGGTTCGAATCCGGGTCGCCTCTAAGACCTTCAATACACCAATTTGGATTAATAAGAATATCTAAAGAAAAGGTGCCATGGAAATGCTATTTTGTTTTCATATACAATTCTACATTTTCCAAAAACACTTTTCAAACTATAGTGTGATTTATAACTGATTATTCTGATGATTGGATTCGGAATTAATCAAACTAAATTGGTCCAAAATGTTTAATAGTTCGAATTCATTTCCTCATCAAGAGACAAGTTTACATAAAGGAATTGGGTTATGTTTCTTTTGGCAGGCGCTTTTTATTTGCCTTCTCTTACCTTTCTTGTCAAGGTTATGGGGTATTCCATTTCATCAGCTGCCAAGCTATCTTTCAGATGGCGCGGCTTGCTTTTTAAACATGGGGACTGTATCCAGTGGTGAGTGATCTTTTTCTCATTTCTTTATCTACTTATTATAAGTTAATCAAGCTTAACATAGTTTTAACATTTTATAATGACCTCAAATACCCATGAAAGATCTATTTGTGTTTCCAGAGATGGGAATTCCAACAGATATTTAAGCTTTTACGGATTGATTTGGGTCGTAATTTATCTCAAACAATGTCAAATGAATAGATTCAGTTAAATATGGAGCTGATTAGATGGGCCAAACAGATTAAATCTCTCCCAAATTTCATATAGATCCTCCTAAATAAATCATTATATTTATAAACTTTTTATCTTAATGATATCTTCTTTTTTTAATTATAATGAATGAACATTTATTTATTAAAATTTACAAACAAAAACGCTTTTATTGTTCAACCAAGCCTGGTTTGACCCAAATTGGTTTGATCTGTTACCTAATTCACCTAGCCCTGGCATTGGTCACCTCTAACTGTATCTTACCCGTTCCTTGCTCATGAGATAAAAGAACTAAATTTTCAAGTTGAAACTTGAACACCCATATCTTTCTATCTGTATACCTTTAATTATTTTACAAAACTAATTCATTCGTATCTGATTTGCAACAGGATGCGAGGGAGCTCCACTGCTACCAATTCTGTTTTGTATCGTTAATATGGCTTACAACATATCGTTATTGCATTTAATAAGAATATCATCTGCCGTTGTATCTAGTCTTGCCTCAACAGTTTCTGGTATAATATGCACTCTATATCGTTTTTTTTAGATAATCAACACTTTAAAAGTCCTGTACTGAAAAACTATTTTGGCTCCTTCAAATCTTAGATTTTCATTGTGCACCGTCCATTACTCTAGTATAAAGGCAACGGAAATCCTATAGTCTGCAAGAACAAGTGTCTTTTTTTTTTCTTTCTTTCTATATGGTTGCAAATTTTTTGAAATAAAAGCACTTTCCATGGCATATCGTTTATTTCCCATATTAATGGTTGGCATGTTCATTTGCAGTTCCAATATCTGTTTTTCTGTTCACGCTTCCACTACCATACTTGGGGGTGGCATCCTCCCTTCCATCTGGTTTCATAGCAGGTGCTGGAATCCTTGTGATGGGCATGTTGATTTATGCTTGGACACCATCAAAAAGTAGTGGTATTCCCCCTCCCATGCCATAACATGTGACTACCCCTTGATTATCAAAATATTTAATGCGGTATAAAATGCGCGCTTTTTTGTAGCATAGAAATAGGTAGAGAACCTGTGATTTTTGATTGTATGATTGTCTTGTAATAAAACTGCCAATGTAGCGTTGGTATTGCTAGCTCGTGGTTTGTACATTCATGTAGCTTCCATCAATACATGAATAGGAGCAGATTTGTTCTCCGAAAATATATTTTCCTTTCTTTTAAGTTGATCAAAATTTCGTATATAACTGTAATTTCTATATAATATTAAAATTAAAAAAAAGAAAAGATTAACCAGAGCTCACCGCTTTTATATGTGTCAATGGACTTAAACCGTGATGATGTTTAAATTCATTACACTGTACTAGGTTTTTAGCCTAGCAGGTTTATCTTTCCAGAGTATGTGCTGTGGTAGAGTGAATCTCAGGGTCTAGGGGCGCATCACGCATGGTTGGTGCGAGTGGCAAGCAAAGTTGAAGCCTTAAAGGATATAGTTGCGTTAAATTTAAATCATTTCCGGTGACGTTGTACATTGATTAGTATTACTTTTCGCTAGGATTGGTAGGATACGTAGAATTAGATTAGCTAAGTTGATGTTTTACTTTCATTGCGCATGATAGTTAAGGAAATTGTTATTGATGGATAATTTATGTTAAATGTAATTAGTTTTGGTAGAGATCCTTATGGAAGCAATTTCTTTACTTTTTGGTAGAGGAAAAACTTTGTACATCTTACCTACATCATATCTATTCGGGGTACTGTTGTGTTGTTGTAATTATTAGTTTTGGTGACAGTGTAGCATTACAATTTATTTATAAGTGCATGAAGCATTATTATGATTATCACTGAGTTGTTAAATTGACAATCATTTAGCAACATTTACTTTGAAAAAACGTAACAAGATGTAAATAAAAACTATAACAAGATTTCATCAGGTACCACATATCAAATGTGTTTTATTTGCAAACAAGATATGTAAACCATCAAATTATCAAAGTATTTGCAATGGACATCAAATTATCAAAGTATTTGGTTTTGAAATATAGCAGTTACTGATCAAAGTTTTCTGTTATGTTTGCTGCGCATCCTGGACAACGTATTATTAAACATCTGATGCAAACAAAAGCATCGTTAAAACTCATCGTGGCATACCTCACAAAGGTGAATGAATCTGCAGAGTAAATCTTATTAGTCTATATAATCTCTAAGAACACATTGGACAGAATTCTGAAAACCATCTTCAAATCTATATGTGCTTTCCTTGTATGGATATTATATTTTAGCATCCCTAAAGATTTTAATATGTGAGGTCAAGTTTTTTAGGCTAGAAAAACTCTTGACCCTAAAGATTGTGATTGTTTCACAAAAGTAAAATAAAACAAAGTGTATGTTTGTAGCAAAATAAGCAAAAGAGTGACAGGGTTGAATGAATGGTCACTAAAGGAAAAACTCAATAATCCACTATTTCCATTCCTACAATCCCTCTCCAATATTCATCCATGTATCCTAAAACTTGTAACATTTTTTTCTCTCTAAATTTCCTTTACCAAGTCCCTAAACCTTCGTTAAATCAATCGCCCAAAGACCCATTCGTGTTGTTTGTCTCTCTGGTCCTCCCTTCCCTCCAGCCATCCCAATGGGGAACTGTTGTTCCCAAGCTCAATCTCAAGATGCAGAACCCGAAGCTCAAAAAGCCTTAAAAGGGGAAGGAGGAGGAGGAGACAAACCAAATGATCAAGAAAAACCGCCCACTGCACCCCCTAAAAAGGTCCCTACCGCTCAACCAACAAAGAATAATGGCAAGCATTCTGTTATTGGAACAGTCTTGGGACGTCCCATGGAAGATGTTCGGACCCTTTACAGCATTGGCAAAGAACTCGGTAGGGGACAGTTTGGTGTCACACATTTATGTACATGCAAGAAAACCGGCAAACAATTTGCATGCAAAACCATAGCCAAACGAAAACTTGCTAATAAAGAGGACATTGAGGATGTTAAGAGGGAGGTTCAGATTATGCATCATTTGGCTGGCCAGCCAAATATTGTTGAGCTTAAAGGGGCCTTTGAGGACAAACATTCTGTACATTTGGTAATGGAATTGTGTGCCGGAGGAGAGTTGTTTGATCGAATCATCGCCAAGGGCCATTATACTGAAAGGGCTGCAGCATCGTTGCTTAGGACCATTGTTCAAATCGTTCATACCTGTCATTCCATGGGTGTTATTCATAGAGATCTTAAACCCGAAAATTTCCTTCTTTTGAATAAGGATGAGAATGCTCCTCTTAAAGCTACAGACTTTGGCCTTTCTGTGTTCTATAAACAAGGTTCTAATCATAAATAAGTTTGGTCCTTTTTTCTTCTTTCAAATACTACATGATTTTTAATTCTTGAGGATCAATGCTCATGATTTGTTCTTGATGCAGGGGAAGTATTCAAAGATATTGTGGGAAGTGCGTATTATATTGCACCCGAAGTCTTGAAAAGAAAATACGGACCTGAAGTTGATATATGGAGTATCGGGGTTATGTTATATATTCTTCTTAGTGGAGTTCCTCCCTTTTGGGCAGGTGATTATTATAAGGTCTTATTGAATCATTAAGCATAGAAAGATTGATGATTTGATGAAAATTAAGACGAAATTCTATGGTGATACAGAATCGGAGCATGGGATATTCAATGCAATCTTGCGTGGGCATATTGATTTCACGAGTGATCCCTGGCCTTCAATTTCTCAACCAGCCAAGGATCTTGTAAAGAAGATGTTGAACTCAGACCCGAAGCAAAGGCTGACAGCACATCAAGTTCTTTGTAAGTAAAATCCGACTTGAACATTTCAAAAGTATTTTGAAAATATTTGAGTATTTCATGTATTTTAGACCAAATTAGATTGCAATGAAGAACAACTATGTTGGGATGGCGATAAGTTATTGGTAAATCATAGTATTACGGATGAGCTCATAAAGCTAGATTGAATGTTAATTATTCTTTTGTAATTTCAGCTCATCCATGGATAAAGGAAGATGGAGAAGCACCCGATACACCACTTGACAACGCTGTTCTTGGCAGACTAAAACAGTTTAGAGCCATGAATAACTTTAAGAAAGTGGCACTTCGGGTAACTACTATAACATTATGTCCACACATCTTTAGTTATTCGAACAAATGCTCTAAGTTTACATATGATACTGTAAAGGAATGAAATTTATCTTCCTAGACACCCTTTGGCGTACTAATATCTGATTTTAACGTAAGTTTTGGGGATGTGCAGGTCATTGCAGGATGCCTTTCTGAAGAAGAAATCATGGGATTGAAGCAAATGTTCAGAGGCATGGATTCCGATAACAGTGGAACGATTACACTTGAGGAGTTAAAACATGGACTATCCAAGCAAGGGACAAGACTATCCGAATCTGAAGTCAAGCAGTTGATGGAAGCTGTAAGACATTTGACGAAATTCTGTCATTCGAATCACTAAAAGTTTTTGTCATTTATTGTTACTAAGATTCATCTAATAATATCTCGAAAAATTTTAACAGGCTGATGCAGATGGAAACGGAACCATTGATTATGAAGAGTTCATAACAGCAACAATGCATCTGAACAGAATGGATAAAGAAGATCATTTGTACACTGCCTTCCAATACTTTGATAAAGATAACAGCGGGTATATATCTATAAATCCTGATTGATCAATACATCCTCTTGGCATTGCCAAGATTCTTACAATTGAGGTCATGTGTTGTCAGGTACATTACTATAGAAGAACTAGAGCACGCTCTGCGTGATAATGGAATGAATGACGATAGGGACATTAAGGAGGTTATATCTGAAGTTGACTCTGATCATGTAAGTATCTAAACCAAATAGCTAGAAGCAGTAAAGTGGGCAAGTCAAGTGGGTTGGGTAACATGACTTGGGGTATTTTTTGGACCTAAAAGTTTAGTGTGTAAACGCTAAACATGTGATTACAAGATTGTATTATTACAGGGTAAATGCCAAAAAGATAAATGATTATGTACTCTGCAAATATCAAAATTTGTTCCAATATATGTAATATAATAACATTTACCCTTATACTATATAGTCTAATTGTTATTTAATAAAATGATTTTGGAGGATTTACTTATTAATAATAAAATTCCATCTGTATAACCCTTTTGTATATTTGACTTGTTTTCTCTACACTAATCTTTTGATGGTTTAACTTGCCAGAGACAACACATGACTTGGGCCTTGACCCCTAAGTAAAATACATTATAATTGTCACAAGTCTAATTAAATTCAAATGATTGTAAAATTTTACAGGATGGCCGGATCAACTACGACGAGTTTGTGGCAATGATGAGATCAAAAACGCAAGCAGACACGTTGAATCCTAAGAAACGAAGACAATCCTTTGTCGCCAAATGAAAATGATTAGAATGTTGTGCCTAAGCGTGTTCAAAGATGATGATGAAGAAGGAGGAATTGGCATGAAACTCGTATACTTCACATATATCCAAGTGAGGATGGAATCTGGCCACAAGAGTTGAGTATGGTTTGGAGGGAACTAAAAATGATGAGGATATTTGGTTCTAGCAAGAAACTTTATATTTGTTGCTTTTAAAGATTTTTGAACAACAATTGTAATGGGTATTTGGGTTGGTTTTGATAATTTATTCAAATTTCTATGCTTGAGATATGGAATCAACTCTATGGCTTGTTGATACCTTTGTAATCATTCGACGCTGATACTTCTGTAATCATTCGAAAGCGTTGGCTTGGAGCTAAGCATTGTGATTTGCTAATGGTCGCATATATTAGCTATTAAGTTTAAGTGAGAGATCTTGTCATTTAACACGGAAATGATTTTGCAAATACGAAATGTAAACTAGTTAAATCAAAATAACATTTTGAACCCATACAACAGGATAGATAAAAAACGCCTCATGTGGCAGCGTCGCAACAAGATGAACAACAACCTCCATTAGGGGGCCATGTGGCATGGCTAAGCTTACCACGAGTAATGGCCTAGCTTAACCACCTGGTGTGGCCAATGGTAGGATAGAAATGGCTTTTTTATTACCTATACATGGATGTACTTGGTCAAGTTTTAGGTGTTTTTTTTTTAATGTTATTCAATAGAGGTGTGAAATGACTGGACTTAACTCAACTAAAAGATAGAAAAAATTTTTTATGGCCCGAAACCGTAAATTTACGGCTTAATTACAACTGACCGTAAAAACTTAGCCGTAAAACTATGGCTTAAATTATAACTAGCCGTAAAAATGAGACGTAATTTGCTTCTGGATTTTTTTCTTCCTAGATCAAAATTAACACTAAAATACAAGGGCCGTAAATTTATGGTCCAGGGCCGTAAATTTACGGTCAGGTATGCACAAAACCATTTTGACTTAAATTTGATTCAAACTCTTTCCAAAGCTCAAATGCTCAAACCAAAACACCAAAAATAGTAAAATCACATATAACAACATAATGGACACATCCAAAACCTTTAACATTGAAATTTACATTAAAATGACCAAACGGATCACATTACCCACGTTGTCATCAACTAAGACTATTCAATACTTTGAGTTACAAAAGTCCATGACTCTAAACCTTCTTTTGCAGAAATATACATAATAAAACTTTACCAAAAACACTTTGTATGTTCGGCATGACCCATTCGTAAAATCGTCATAAAAACCTGTTACGGATTATGAGTTTTCCAAAAATACGTTTCAATCACAATCCAACACATTTCTAATACAAAATGACTCAATTGAAATAACTAAAACTTATTAATTCTTACATTTGACATAATCAATAATTATACCAAAACAATCAATTTATCATGAGCCAATAGTTCAAAGGGGTCTCTACGGGTCCTATAAACGTTACCATTTTCCGCATTTATGATATGCTTTAAGCTTTAGAAATTAAAATTCAATCTTTATATTACTTTGGCGCGGTGAAGGGTTCCCGTTGGGGTTCCCGGCTCTCCTGGTCCCCTTTTTAGCCCTAGACTGGGTAGATTCTTTCGATTCTTCAATGAAAGCTTTGTTTCCGCAACCGGGACAACCTATAAAAAGGGTAAACAATTAAAAAGTAAGCAAAGCTTAGTGAATAATCTTGCATACGTTTATACACACGATGGAGGGCAATGCATAAAGGTCTATTGCATATAGACTATGGCACCGTCGTGTCATATCTATAATACTCATCTTTGTGCCAACACATTACATGGATCCATATAAAAAAATGATTACAATCTCAATAAACAATATCAATGCTCCACATGAGCCATGTCCCACATGGACTATAGCCACTACTTATCCTCTCCTTAACAGTTGAGTGATTTCTCATTCTCTCTCCCTCTTTCTATAGATAAGCGGGTTCTTCGATCATTCTAATGAAATAGGTTCGTTAAAGCCAATTGATCGAATTCTGTTTTAGATTCCTATTCCACTCCAACCGGTGCAGAACTCTTAACCTTTCTATGACCCTCTCTACGACAAGGTGCTTAGTCACTCACTCTTTGCTAACTGAACACCAACCCGATCTAGCATTCGAAACTGGCTAAGAGCTTTAAGCCAACAAGCATACTAACTCGCTAGCCGGCAAGCCAGCAAAGCCCCCTCACTCACGTCTTCATCTACGCTAGAGTATGTCGGGCAAAGGCGTCTCACGGTCCTTCATGACACCGTAATCAAAGACGGCCACTACTTGGGCTCAACGCCAAATCAATTACCACAAACGGAATCCACCATCATAAGGTAATTGACCCAAGGCATATATAAAAGTATGCAAGAAAACTCATCTCCTCCGCGACAACCAAAATCATAAATCAAGATGACCGCAAGACACAAAATATGTATGCTTCAACCTAGCAACAAATCACAAACGCATATAGGATTATCAAACACATATTAGGCCGTCTAGCCATAATCACTATCATTTCAACACCCAACCCATCATTTACAATCTAATATTAATCTTGGGTTGGTTCACATAATATGTATCTCTTATATCATTATCATAATGTCAAACTCGCTTTTATAACAAAATTTGAATGTATGTATTGGTTGAATTTGTGAAAAGATTGTAAGTTGAGTCAAATGTAAAAAAATAATTTTTGGTCCTATGAGGTGCTGAGATGTGGCGCACCTTTATGAGGTGCGACGCACATATTGTGTTTTAAACTTATGCGTCGCATTTTGATTCGCATGGAAATTTTCTGACCTTTTTGGACTGCATTTATGCGTACAAAAAAAAAAGTAATATAATTATAACTTTTTAACTAAACTGGGTTGAGTCGTTCCAAGGTGCCCAAAAAACCCGGTTTTGGGGGAACCGGTTTTAAAAAACCGAACCCAAAAAAACCCGATTTCCCCTAAACCGGTTCCGGTTTAGAAGAGCCACCAGTTTAGAACCGGTTCCTACAATGGATCCCTTACTGGGTCCAAATTGGTTCGTTTTGGTTTTTGGGAACTCGGTCAAAAGGTTAACCAAAACTGATCCCAAAAGGTCAAAAGGTTAACTAAAACCTTAAAAAAACAAAGAACCTCAAAACTGGTTTTTAATCGCGTTGACGAATACCGGTTCCGGTTCTGGTTCTGCTTTGGAACCGATTTCTAAAAAAAAAAATCAATTTTGGGCATGACTACTATTCAGGCATATTGGTGTTAGAAAGTTGATGAAGTGACTAGGAGTTGGATTGAATCTGTGACTTTTGTATCTTATATACGATTAGACTTGTAAACTTTTAATATTACTTTACAATTATACATAAAAATGGAACAAATTTGCTACTATGACTCCGAGTTAGGATAGTAACAAAATAACATCCACAATGTTTCTTCTTCTTCTTCTTATTCTTTTTCTTCTTCTTTTTCTTCTTCTTCTTCTTCTTCTTCTTCTTATTATTATTATTATTATTATTATTATTATTATTATTATTATTATTATTCTATATATTAAAAGAAGCTTTTACATAAAGTTGGATGATAGGTTAGACACAAGTTATGCTCCCACCTTTTCTGAATGCATTATTATTATTATTATTAAATGGCAAACTAATTGTATTACTATTTCTAAACTACCCGATTTCCTAATATAGATTCCACAATTTATGAAAATACCGAGAACTCTATACACTTATGCTTAAATAAGAGGCTCTTACATATATTTTCACAAATTAATACTTTTGGGTATAAACAACCAAATCTGATTTTTCTCCAATGTGATCATAAGTTTTCAAAAAAACCTACTCTCTTTTTAGCCAGTTCAATTATGAGTCACGAGTTCATAATCTTGGTGCATAATAAACAAATAAGATATGAAATTACTATCGATCTGGTCAATATATTTACGTTTTTGTGTTACATAATACATTTTTGGTTTGACTTGTAGTCACCCTTTTCATTAGACTTTCTAATTATAACATGTCCACAGCTTTACAGTTCGTTATTTATATTGTTATTTTTTATAAAGATGTAAATATTATTTGTATATTGATTTTTATTGTTTTATGTGTCCGATACCTTAATATTTTTAAGTATATTTGGGTATTATCCGGGTGGATAAACTAACACAACTATTTAACTATTGTATAACAAAAGTCAAATATTGCATAATTGCGTTTCACCCACTTTCAAAATAAGTGTTGAGCACAAAACTGAGTGAGTAGCGGTCTTGGTGTAGTATTTATGGTATATTTTTAGCAAGTGACTTTTTTCATTTTATAAAGAGAAAAAGTCAAAATCGCGGACTCACTTCTTCTCCTTTTTATATTTCCTCCTGACCTCTCCTCGATAGCTGCTAGCTGAAGAAGAAGAAGCAGCAGAAGAAATTACCAAAATTACTACTCTAATTCCTTCATATTCATATCTTTCAATCAATTCTCTTTTGATTTTCTTGGTATGTTCTCAAAGTCTGCTCCTTTTTACTTTCTTTTTCATCAATTCAAATTCATATGGGTTTATCTTCTTTTTTTTTTTTTTTAATTACTTGTATTTGGGTTTTGAGCTATTTTCTTTTCTGGGTATTGATTCAAGTTCATTTGGGTATCCGGTTTTTGAACCCTTTTTTTGGTCACCCTCATGATATTATATTATTAAGGAGGTTTAAACCTAAGAAATGAATTGACTTGAAGTGTTATTATTATTGTATATTAAGTTGATAGATATATGAGTGTGTACATATATTACTACATACCCTTTTGGATATGTTTTTGTTTTTCTTTTAATAGTATTAAAATTTAAAATGCTAATGGCTACTTGAGAATAAATGAAACAGTAAAAGAAATACTTGTGTTCAAATTTGTATGAATATACATGCCAATCTTGTGTAGCTGTGAACGAACTAGGTTGTTGAAATTTATATGGAACACGTATGTTTCCAAATTTGGTGTTTGACCTAACGTTTATTTCGTTTATAGGTTTAGGTATGGCTTTTATCAGACACATGTTTTCATTATGTTTTGTAGGGTTTTAGGACTTTTAGCCTAAAGTTGCTTTTGTTAACTTCATTATTGATAGTCTATTTAAATTCAAATGACGGTCAACTTCTTTTATTGATGTGGTTTAGGTTCTATCAACGATATAACTTTCAAAGTTTGAGTAAAAGGTTCTATCAACGATCTAACTTTCAAAGTTTGAGTAAAAGCACTAATCTGAGCTTGCATTATGTACACAAGTTACAACCTGAATGTAGCGGTAATCTGAAGGTTTTAGGGATGTGTCTCGAATTAACTATATACAAGTCATAAATCCGTAGGTTGTAAAAAGGTCAAAAACGGATTTTGTATAATCAAAAGAATTAGTTTTGTGGTAGTTTCTTGGAGTGGCATGTGAAAAGAGTGTAGATATGTTTTGTGCTTAAAAATAGGATCCTTTTAGACACAGTGTTCTTGCATCCAGCTATGTCTTGGTGTATGACTGTCTTTGATATTGTTTACATCAGATTTTTAAAGCAATCTTAAGCTATTATTAATATCATTGGTAATATCCAGATCATTCACCAAGATCAAGTCCATTGCATGGCCGTATCTCTGATGTGTGCCATTGCAAGGTTTTAATGAGGTGAAAAGTTTCTGTTATTTTACTTTGTATTTTTTCTTTTTTTTGATGGCCTTTTGATTTATTTTCTTTTTAATGCTCAATTATAGTTCAAAATTTAATATGTTTCAGATTTATGTATGCAGAGTCAGTTGGATACTGAAAACAGTGATGGTGTTTGGTAACTATTAATAGTTGTACGTTTCGTTGCTATCGCTACACACGGAGATTCAGGATATTCTAATAGTTTGTGTTAAGTGAGAGTTGATAATGGCAGAGCCCAGTCCAAGTACCTCTACAGATGGGGACACTGAAGACAAGGCTCTTGGGGTGATGTTTTCAACTTTTTGAAAAGTCTTCTTCGAGTTAATTTGTACTTAGATGCATAATTACATTGCTTTACATGATCATTCTTGCAACTAAGTAATAACAAGTTTTGATATATCTCAATGACAAGTTTAATGGTACTATTCGCAAGAATAATTTGAATATTGGATGGGAATATGTAAATGGGAATTTGCTAATATGAAGTATTTGTGATTTTATTGCAGTTCCATAACAGTTCTCATGGGCTTGTGGTTTCTGATGCTAGTGATAAGTCCAGGGATCAAAAGGTTCGGTTTACTCTCCCTTTTAAGTTGCTAAGTATCTTGTTTCTGAGTGTACTAAACTACTAAAGGAATTGTCCCATCTTTCTAAAGTGTACAGAAGAAAACATAGATAAAAACTAGATTAGCCTATGGACTTGTAGTTATCACTGGAATGGCAATTTGTATCCATTATTTCTGAACTATTCAATATGTGTAATGTCTTATGTCTGACGGTCAAATGGGGAATAAGGAAGATGATCAAAAATGAGTTAATTAGGTTGAAATGTATTTGCAATGCATAAAACCTCTTTCAGTGCTTTATCCAAAGACGTATAGTATTTTTTAAAAAAAGTTGGTTGTTGAAATCATATATTAGCAGAGATGTTTCTTGTCATCCGAACCCTACCATATGAAAAGTTGCTCATTTTCCCCCGAACATGTTTGACCTGTTCACTAACCCATGAACTTTACCGGTTGTCATCACAAAGCGTTACCTTTGAGACCCACCTTTGTATTTCTCAACATCCGCTTACCATGTGGTCACTATGCTCTATGTAGCCTAAATTTAGCGACACATTGTGTAAGTTTGTATCTAATTTTCATGTTGAAACTATATATTTCCAGACACTCCGTAGGCTTGCTCAGAATCGTGAAGCTGCAAGAAAGAGTCGTCTGCGAAAGAAAGTAAGTTTTCTTTACATTCTTCTTTTGATACATTCTAATAATGTCAATCAGGCAATCAGCCCAATAAAACATATAGAGGGATATATATTTCATGAAAGTTGTTCCTGTGTTAGCAGCGTATTATGGTCAGGAATAATGGTTTTTACTTGTGGGTAGTGTTAGGAACATGATATAATTTATAATTCCGATTTAGTATGCTAGATGTCCTTAATTTATATATATATATATATATAGTTATCTAGTTTAGTCAATTAGGAAAATGATGAACTTTACCTTTCTCAAGTACGTTTGTTCAAGAAAGTGTCCTACTTGGACAAGATTGTATCTGTATAACTCGCTAACTGTACTCGACCGGTCGGGGAACATGGAGTGAGTACTCAGGGAACTTGGCTGAGTCTCGGATCCAATATTTTTTACTTACTTAAATTATAAGGTTTGAAATTATATGTTCAGAAAGATTAGTGGTTTGAAATTATTTGCTTATGCATAAACATTATTGGTTATAGGACCCTAGGAATATGTTTAGAAACATTAACACAATTACTTAAATATTTCAAACCAGTTTCTTTACCTAGTTTGACCAAGTAATCGATTTTTCACTTAATTTATTTTTGAGGCCGAGTAGGGAGTAATCGCCGAGTAGGACGATTTTTACAACATTTCAATTCAAGCAACTTAGATGCTGCTACCTTAAAGATATCATCAAAAGGTCATAATTTCCGCAATAAGTGTTTACATCGATCAGCCAAATGATGTCATTATGTTTATGTTTCATATTCCATCTCATAAATAATATCAGCTGGTTTTCTAAACTAAGCACTTTTAGTGTCATTTTTGGGTATTTGCACAAATAAGATGTAATTAAAATGCCTAAAATTCATCAAACTATGTAGTGTGTTATTTAATTAGAGTAAAGGCTTCAACAGATCCCTCATGATACAAATTCCACACGGTTCAAAACTATTTAAGCAACCTTATGTGAGTCCAATGGTTCTACATTGCTTGCTGTAGTAATAGGGATGGTTTTTGGTACAGTACCGTACCGAACCGCTTGGTACCGGAACCGGTTATCATCAAAAGTGGGTACCGCATACCGTACCGAAGTTATGGTTTCGGTACTGGTAAGGTACCAGTATTTTTGATACCAATACCGCTTAGAACCGGTTCGCGTGGAAGTATATTTCAGTGTCAATAAAAAAAGATAGCTAAATGTACCTTATAAACAATTAAACAATCTTTCATATATTGTATATTCAAGTTTTATTATGACATATGAACATCTTGTTATACCTTTACAGTCAAGTTATGTATATACAAATTTATTATACATTCCACATCGAACTTAATATACATGTTAACCACATTTTATCATTCATTGGTTGATCGTTGATGTAAACTTAATAGACAATATGTCGAATATTACCAAAGATGTAGAAAATATTTTTTACTTGGTCGTTAAAATGTTTGGAGATGATGATGAATTCATGAGTTTTGAATGTTTAGTTGTGTTAGGTTTTAATTGTTGCTAGCAATGGTAAACTTTTATCTAATTTTATAATTTGGCTTACTTCAGTTATAGGAAGAATAGGAGCACAAACCTAAAAAAAACCCTATCCTATTACAACCGGTCAACATGTATAATGTATTACCTGTACGGAACTGGAATCATCAAAAGTAGCAACCGAATACCACACCTAATACGAATCGGTATCGGTTTTTTCAAATTTTAGTTCATCCCTAAGTAGTAATACTTTTAGAGTGCTGATCTAGATGCTGGCGATTCTGAACTATGCTACTTTTTGACATATGACATTTTTTTATTATTATATACCCTCATAAAAATAGATGGGGATTCTCTAAAGTTGTTTCCAACTTAACTAGTAAAGTTGAAGACGTCTTGACCCTTGGATTAAAATCAAGAGTCAAAATTCAAAAATCATCGTTGAATCTTGACCCTTGATTTTAATCCAAGGGCCAAGATCCCCAACTTTACTAATAAATTTAATTCAACTTTATAAGATCTCAATCCTATAAAAATTGTTCAAACTTTTTGTCTTATGTAAAATTTTATTTAGGAATACCTTTTTACCCCTCAAAACTTAAGTTAATTGTGAACTTTTCATTTCAAATAATCATTTATCTTTTTGCAAATTCTAACACTAACAAGCTAAAATTACATTAAAAAGTTGTATAAAGATTTCACTTTTACCAACTCATTGTAGCATCACAAATTGGAAAATTACTACAAGATGTTGTCACCGCTGCTTTGTGCGGGTATAATGCTAGTATATCTTAAGGAGTTTGGTTTACCAAGTGTATAATCTTTATATATCATAAATAATTAAATTTTTCTGAACTTTCGATGCACTTGCTGCATGCCTGCACCTTTATAACTAGTATAGGTCGTTTTTTCCATCATTGGCAGGAATGTTATGGTTTTGTTTAAGGTTATTGATCTTGATTTGTTCTAAATGGGGCAATTCCAACTCATTCATATACAAGTGGTTAATTGTAACTGTAATTTACCGATAATGGGTCAAACGGGTATTATAACAAGGATTGAGATTCCCAAAATGTTTTGTTGAACTTGTCAAATAGCTTAGAACTTAGAAATTACCAAAAATGTATTCATTGGTTGAGATTCGGAAAATGTTGTGTGTAACCAAATTTTATATATATTTTACTAGTATATTTTCTTAATCATATTCAACACATTGATTATATGTTATTAAGCAGCCAACCCATTTCCCAACCTTCCCAGCACGCCCGTTCACCTCTATTTCTTAAAACATATCAATTACTTATTTTCTAGTTGTGCTTTTTCAGGCATATGTCCAACAGCTGGAAACTAGCAGAATGAAACTGACCCAACTTGAGCAGGAGCTTCAGCGAGCTCGGCAGCAGGTACGGTTTGACTCGTAATCATAGGGATTGTACAACCGTCCACGATTTTTGTTTTGGTACAGTTGTACCGGGTTGCGGTACGATTGCGATCTGGATCGCTTCAAAACGTGATTTGGTATGGAACAATAGAGTTCCCAACCAAGTTGATGAATCGTTCCACACCAATCCAGTACATGGTTTGGGTTCCATAACATCAAGTTATTACCAGATTCTTTGTATAAAGCTTAGCACCCTGAATATGTTCAATGTAAATAATTAATTGGATTCCTTGAACAAACATGTGAATGTGAATAAATTGTGTAGTTCGAAAAATATAGGAAACTGATATCATTATATTTTGGGTACATTGTACCTAATTATATGGTACATCGTACCGAAGCGATCCGGAATGATCTTATCCCCACTGTACCGACTTTTAGGACATAGCGAATTGTGAGTGCACGCATACCTAAATCGTATACCAGAGCAATCCCAAATTCCATGTGACTAGTTTTTCTGCTTATTGTTATCCTTTCATTTCTTTACAATTTTACTTATAGTACCTTGAAAAGTATATAATGTGACTTAATGAAATTATCTTGTCATATTTATGAAAGGGCATTTTCATTTCAAGTTCAGGAGAACAATCTCAAACAATGAGTGGCAATGGTAAGCTTTTGTTTTCCAGTATCTTCTAATTATTTAGATCCTTCTATACTTCAATAGATGTAGCAATATTCATTGATATGGACTATATTTATGGAGTATTTATTTTGGTATTATGAAGACTTCAAAGTGATGAGAGATTTTATGCAGGAGCCTTGGCTTTTGATGTCGAATATGGGCGGTGGCTAGAAGAGCACAACCGAAGGATTAACGAGCTAAAAGGTGCTGTCAGCAATCATGCTGGTGATGGTGAACTGAGGATCATAGTTGATGGCGTTGTGGCACATTATGAAGAAATTTTCAGAATAAAGGGGGATGCTGCGAAGGCTGATGTTTTTCATGTTCTGTCAGGCATGTGGAAAACTCCCGCAGAAAGATGTTTTCTTTGGTTAGGTGGATTCCGTTCATCGGAACTCCTAAAGGTCAGTATTGCATCGGTCTTGAATTTGAATAATACTATGTATCTGGATTTTAGTGCTGGTGCTTTATAATTTAGTTTCTAATATGTTTTATTAGAAGGATAATGATAAATCCTCCTAAAGAATAGTCTAAAAGTCCTAAAACTATAAGAAGGTGACATGTGGTATCCACTAATTCTCTTTCCTAGTCTTGGCCCCTGATTTTTTCACATGTCATCATCTCATGGTTAGAAGGATTTTTAGGCTATTTAGTTAGGAGGATTAATCAATTCCGTTATTTGAATGTTTGGGATTGTTCACTTTTTTTTGGCGGGCAAAAAAGGGCAAGTGACGAAAATTTGGCTACTTATCGTTTTTAAGTAGCTATTCTAATCCCCGTTTCTTTGTGTTTAGTATGTCCTATCTATGTGCTTAAAAGATTTTATTATTTGTTGACCTAGCACTACTCTATATCTATAATACATAATAAAGTAGCAACCCCTTTTTAAAATCTGAATTAAGGAATTGAAGTACCTAAAATACCCCTATCCTATATTCATTAGTTTAAACATCTCTACCTAATATACCTATAATACCCTTAATGAAATAATTACAACATAAATCTCTCAATCCTTGAAATAAGTCAATAACTACACTACCTCCTTTAACATGAATTACTTTTACATTCACCACCATTGCCACCCCACTACCCGTCACCACTGCCGCCGACACCCGTCGCTGCCACCGCTGCCACCACTACCTCGCGCCACTACCACCATCGCCGCCGCATTGCGCGGGCATATGACTCGTATAATATGATGTTACTAATAACTAGTGATGAAACATTATAAATATTAAAGTTAGTACTAACACAAATTAGATAATGTTTTTCTGGTAAAAGACCATGGCTTCACTAGTATTAAAATCGATAAAAATGGGGCTAAATTCTTATTGAATAAACAACCGAATGGAAAGAACACATGAAATTCAGGCCATTAAAATAGAACTGCCCAATTAGGCCCCTTCAAATCATTCAGTTATCTTCGTGTACCAACTTCTCAAAGTATCAATCTCTATTATACTACTGTTAAGTGAGAGCATTTAAAAGATTTTCAATTTCATATGTTAATAGGTTTAGAATTACTTTTTGTTTTTATTACAATGTTAAGATAATGTCAGCATCATTATTTTCTTATATAACCTGGAGAAGCATGCTTATCATTATATATGCATTCTTATATTCAATAAAGTGAAGCTTTGAGATACTAATTATTTGCAAGAGTTATTTCCATAGTCCATATAATTCTAGTTAAGATAAAGACATTACTACTTAAATCATTTCCACCACCAAGAGATATTATATAGGGCCCATCCATATTAAACTTAAAGCTGTCCCACTTTAAGGTCCATTTAGCTAGTTGTTAGACCAGAGATGCGGGAATATGAATGGTTGACATCTAGAATATCTGTATCCTATCAGTGTTTTTCCAGGCCTGCGATAGAGATTAAAAGCATTTGACTATTACTTTTCAAGTTGCATAAACAGGTAAACAGATGAGGTTTTCTTTATTTAGGTTACCCGGTAAGGTTACTCTTTTAGTCTTTTTGACTCGGAGTCTCGGATACGCGTGGATTAACCGGATAACCCGTGACCATTTCCCAAGCTTTCCCTGGACACGTCAAAGATTGTACCTAGCGGTATTCGAACCTCGTGCCTCTTGTAAAGAAGTCTAGGATGTTAACCGTTAGGCCACCTTGTAGGTGGTGCATCACTGCATGTTGCAAGTTGGATTATTATAATCTATGTTCGAGTCTCTGAGATACACACATAGCTAAATGATTCCAACTGATTAGTGAGATTAATTTGTGCTATATAAAAGGAAAAGTTCAGCTAGAGGTTGCAAAAATGTGTGGCATGAGCGGGTTACATAAGGGATCAAGATGGTGTTTGGTCAAAATGGGTTGGGCCAGACCTGACTTGTTTGACCCTTAACCTTTTTAATATACAAATATCGTCAATGTGTTTAATATAATTACTATATTGTTACAATTTTAATTTAAATATAGCCATTTGAATAAAGTGATTATGACTTTATGAGGTCGCGTCAATAAAGTAAATCTTTGGATGACTTGCTCTACCCGTTTAACCTGTTTGACCATTCTGACTGTTTTCCTCTGTAGTTAAATTACGTGACTTGACCCGTTCGAAATAGAACATGACCCACTTGATCTACTTGTAGGTCAATGGGTCTAAGTTGCCAATTTAAGTTATTGTTTTTGTTAGCACCAAGATCTAAAGAAGGTTACGTAAAACCCTTGACACTCTTTGGTGTGGAGTTTATTTATTTGTTATAACAGTGTTACAAGGAAGATAACCTGTTATTTATATTCCGGAAAAAACAAAGAACCACACTAGATAGATTAAACATTATCATTTTTGACTTGTGACATTCCATCTTTATGTTGATTTCAGTTGCTTATAACTCAATTGGAACCTTTAACGGAACAGCAGTTATTGGCCATTGGAAACTTACAACAGTCATCACAGCAAGCAGAGGATGCCTTGTCCCAGGGGATGGAAGCATTGCAGCAGTCCCTGGCAGAGACAATAGCAGGGTCTCTTGGCTCTTCAAATTCATCAGGCAATGTAGCCAACTACATGGGTCAAATGGCAATGGCTATGGGTAAATTAGGAACTTTAGAAGGCTTCATTCGACAGGTTATTCTTCTAACACAACTTATTCCTCAGTCAATTTACTGTCCTTTTCTTTCTTGTTAAACCCCTGTTCCTCGGTCAACTTAGCTTAAATAAAAACAGATCTGTATATTAACTGCAGAAAACCTTCGAACTAGCCTAATTTATATATATATAAAAATGGATCATCATTGTGATAATAGTTCTAAGTCATATATAAAACATTATTTATTAGCTATCTGATTTAAGGAAAGAAAAAAACAAAGGGAGTTTGTGGTCTACCAGACCCAACTTTGACTAGTTATCGAACTTGCCTAACCTGCCCATTCTGCTACCTCTATGAATTCTGTTAAAATTTCAGACCAACATTAATTAATGCATAATTAGATAAAAGTTTTCCGACCAATGGCTTAGCCTAGTGGCATCTTGGTAGTGGGATAAGGCCTAGGGACTATAAGGTCATGGGTTCGTGGGGATATGATCGGGTGGTACCCTGGTGGGACGATGATAATCCATTGGTTCGTCAGTGATCCAAATTTGCTATTCAAAATAAATGATAAAAGTTTTATCTTGGAAAGAGTTAATTACAAAGATCGTCCATGTGATTTGTCAAAAGTTATAGGTTTCATCCCTATCTTTCATAAGTTATGATTTTGATCCTTGACTTTGGAGCTCCATCAACAGTTTTGGTCCGAAAGCGTCGACTTTTTGACCAAAAATGTTGACTGTTGTACCAAAAGTGTGGATGGCGGTTAAAACTCAGGGATCAAAACCATAATTTGTGAAAGATAGGGATGACACCTATAATATTTAACAAACCACACGGACGATCTTTGTAATTAATTCTTAAAAAAGATTTTAAGTTGTACCAATTAGCTTCTTTTGCACATAAAACATATAGAATTACAGACTGACAATGAATCAGAAGCTGTTCAAAGTAAAACTATAATGTTTCAAAATCCCAAAATCATTAATTGAAAAGGTTATAGTTGAAAAACTACATTTTTTGATATCGTACTTGACATAGTAATAATTGATAAAATTACCAATATTGACCTAGTAATAATTGATAAAATTACCAATATTGACCTGTACTCGTTTTGATGTGTTATCCAACCACCCATGCCACCCATCTTGCTATCTCTGCATGCACTTGTAAATAAACAATGAGGTGATAAAACATTTGTCTGATGAATCCAGGCTGACAATTTGAGGCAACAAACCTTGCAACAAATGCACCGGATATTAACAACGCGCCAATCGGCTCGGGCCCTCATAGCTATCAATGACTATTCATCCCGGCTTCGGGCTCTGAGCTCATTATGGCTTGCACGGCCTCGTGAGTGACCAAAAGCCTTCTCTTACTGCATCCTGTATCATCACAAAATGTGACCGGAGTTGTACCAACTATACAAAAATACACTCAAATGTGCAAGAAAGTAAGGATTTGTAACAATCAGGAATGGTAGCAAAATGTTTAACAGCGCTCAATCTCTTGATTCGTTCCTGGTACCTTCAAACCGCTGTTAATGATGTCGAGTTCTACCTTCTTATCTTCAGCTTGTATGAATGACATCTCAGAATATTAACTTATAAATTGCAATAATTTGGTGTAATCTTTGTTATAATTTAGACAGATAAGATAGGGGGTACATTGTGAATTTGTAGCTTGGCCATGGTTTTTAAATGCTAATGTTTGAATTTGGTTTGTATGTTACTATCTTATGGGAGTTAAGGCACAAATTTATTTTCAATAGCAATTAGCAAGAAAATAATGATTGATCTTGTAACATATTTCTTCATGCCTTGTTCTTTCTAGAAGTTGCAATTTTAAACAGTTTTGATTGATTTGGGTTGTTTTATCTAAAGGGTTTAATGAATACAACTCGGGGAAATGGGCCATTCATCTCAAACATATTCATGTGCATTACGTATGGAGTATGCTCCTTATTAAAACAAACTGCCTTCATTTTTAAGCAAATTAAACATTTTTTAATTATTCTTAAAATACCCTTGGACATATGAAACACACAATCACCTCTCTCTTCCTCTCATACACACGTCAACACCACCACTGTCAATCATCACCGTTAGTTGCCGCCCACCGCTATCAATCGTCATTGCCAGAGCCGCCGCAGTCATTACATCGCCACCACTGCCACACGCCACCACAACCTGTCACGCATCGTATAAGTACTTTTTTGGTATAATCCAAGTTACTCGTAAATGATTAGGTATATATTGGTGTTAAAAAATGAAAAAAGCTAACAATTCTTGTGTGGGTGTTAAATAAAGAAGTCATAATAATGATTTAGTTATTCTCTTATTCACTATCCAAAGAATGAATCCAACCATCGTTTAGGACATTCTTCTTGGAGATCGCTTAGTTTCGTTTCGAGAACCGACACCCCAGAATGTGAAGCCGAAACCCTTGGAGGCATTATGAGAATATATAATATAATATAGATTATACAACCCATAAGTTTGTTCATACATCTACGTACGGAGAAGGTACCGTCACATTTAACCGTTTTTTTACAGAGGTAACGTCTAATCACGCAAATAGTTACGCAAATACTAGGCTATCAAGTTAGTCACATTATCGTTTTTTTAATATTAAATTAAAATTTCCTTGAAGCAATAAAGGAAGATAAATAGATAAGGTAGTATAGCTTTTAAAGCAAGGAACTCAAGTAGATAATAGATTTAAAAGAAAAAAGAAGAGAAAAAGAAACATGTTTGTTTCTAGCAAGACTTTGTTTGCCTTTCAAAAAAAAATGAGTAGTAGCTTTGTGTTTGTTGCGGAGTGGTCAGTTTGAAAAACAAACAAACAAACAAACAAAGGAAACTATGAATATTCATGAGATCCCAACAGAGATAATTAGCGACGAAGAAATGTCACTCATTGATTCCGCTTTCTCTCTCGCTTTCGCCCATTCCCATTCCCATTCCCATTCCCATTCCCATTCCCTTTCCCTTTCCAAACCCAATATTCATTTCTCTTCTTCTTCTTCTTGTCATGATATCGAGGATGGAATCGGAATCACTCAAACCCAAATCAACAACAAGAAGAAATATGAATCTTTGTTACATCGTTTCAAAAAGAAAACGGGCTTGTTCGTTACTGATATTACCTCTTCGGTATATATATATATATATATATATATAGTTGATTGCTTTCTTTTCTTGGTGATATGGGTTTTCTTTGCTATTTTTTATTTTCCAATAAAAAAACCAACTTTATTATTATTAGCCCAATGTTATTATTCTTATGTAGAGAATATGAAGAGATAGTTAGATGGATACTATTAGCATGAAAATTGGAATAATTTATAGTCCTTGTATTAAAGAGAAAATCTTTATGTTATGTTTATACCGAAATCGGGTGAAAGTTTTGTAATTTTTGTATCTTTTGATGTCTTTTATGCTAGGAATGGTGCGAAAAACAGGAGGAGTTTTATCTTCTTTATGGAAAGCCAAAGGCTAGTAAAGCTATGAAAGCAGGGACTGCTCGTCACGCACTACTTGAAGAAGAGGTATATTAACCATGATTTACGGAAAAGTATTCTCTGTTTTGAGAAAGTCTGTTGGGTGTAACACTCATCCGATATGCCATCATAGTCAACGTATTTCCAATTTATATATGATAAAGTTCTTACCTTTTTCATACACTGCAAAAATGTATGTGTGTGTGTGTGTGTTTGACACGTCGAAAGAGTTATCATGATATTTTCAACTGAAATTGACTTGGTCGATATGAGATGCTAGCAAAATGCCGTGGCAAAAATGTTGAAGCCCGTTACTCTAATCTTTGCAGGACATAGGACTTTTACTAATGTTTAGGTTTAAATAAGAATGGTTGGGGTAGCCTTCGATTACATAACGCATTAGCTGTGTATGCATTGACATGAAAAGAATGTTTCATGGTGTTCTGTTTTTAAAGGTGAAACCTGTTATTGTGTTGCATCTTGTGGGGAAAAAATTTGAGTGTAATGCATACCCTGATGTGAATTCATGGATTGATCAATGTTTCTCCCAAGCTATTGTGTTGTGAATTTTTTTTTTGCGTTTTACTATAGCGTCGTATGTCTACAGGTTATAACAAGAGTGGAAGTTCTAATAAGATCTGCTGAAGAACACTGGGCTTTGAAAATGTTAAATTTCATACATGGTACTAATCAATTAATTCTTGATGGATTAACCCGCGAGCTGCCACTGTAAGCTTCAGTAACTCGTTAATGTCCTCTTTATTACTTTTATTCTGAACTATCGAAATTCAATTCATCTTACTTTTAGCTCTTCTTCGTATTTTCAAATTCCTTACTACCAATGTTTCTTTGCCATGGCTGTGTGCCTAAAGATAAATTGGAGTCAATATTAGACGTTCAGTTCTGAGTTCTGACTACAATTTCTTGCTCTATATTGATTGCATTAACAGGATAGGGTTTGCAGAAGGCGTGTGTGTGGTTGGAGTGATCGATGAAATCCTAATGACTACAACAATCAACAGTAATTGCGTTCCAACATTAGTTGAAACAAAAACCCGTTCACAAAACAATCTTCCTTCCGAACCCCAACAAAGAAATGCAAGGCTTCAGTTGATGTGCTACAAGTATTTTTGGGATAACCTACTTACTCAGCCTTTTCCTTCTCAGCACTTCTTAGAATTGTTTTCTTTGAACCCCCGTTATGTTTTATCCAAAGAAATCCAAGAGTTTGCTTTTCAAGCAGGTTTACCTGTAAAGGTAATTTTGCTTCCTCTTCTTATTGTTTGCCTAGTTAATCGTATTTAGTAGAAGTAGCAAATTCTACCCATTTATGGTTATGTGGGTTGATAAGGGTTATATATGACATCTAACGGGTCAAATGGGTAAGTTAAAAGCCAATGAGGTTGGTGGCCCATTGTTAAGGTCTCTTGGGAGGATCCACTTGGGTTCGAATCCAATTCCCACATTTGTGCGGGTGGATTAATAGATGTTTTTTGATAGTCTTGGGTTTTATCCCAGACGTGCGTGTAATTCAGGAGTAGAAATAGGATAGAATGTTGTTCTAAAATTGGGTAAGTTAAAAAAAATTAACATCAGCTTGAATGATTACAGAAGTTGAAAAGGTCATTGTAATATTACAACAACAACGATGGTACCCAATCCCGGTATAAGCGGGGTTTGGGGGAGATAAGATGTAGACAGCCTTGCCTATACCCAAAGGTAGAGAGGCTGCTGGATTCATCCTGCCCTGTTTTGTCCTAGTCTCCTAGACTAACAGTCTTTTATTTATACAATCAAGAAATTAAAGAAGCTTTTGTGGGTAAGCTATATCTGTCCTGCCCTGTTTTGTCTTAGACTAACAGCTTACCCATGGCTTTTGGCCACCTCAACTGTTTCCATATCTCGCTCTTATGTAATTTGGTTTATGTTTTTGGATCTGTTTTCAGACACTTAATGACGTATTAGAAAAATACCAATACGTCTGTTCCATGCTGCCCGAGACTCAAGAGCAGCTTCTGTTAAGGTAAGTGAGTTGTTCTATTATATGTTTTCATCATTAGTCGTATTTTTATGTGTAACAAGCTCGTCATTCCTGTCATATTGAGTAACATTGATCCAACGTGTAAGTTTTAGTATAAATGGATCATTTGTCTCTCGGATAGAATATTTGTAACACCACCCCCGACCCCATCCTATGTGGGTCTGCATCGTCTTTCATTACCATTCACATTTTATGTCATTCAACTATTCAAGTTTGTCATCCATCTGTACCATGAAGACGTTGACACTTGAATCCAGGTTTGGTATGATTAAAGCATTCCAATATTGGTTCCATTTGTAAATAGGGGTGCATATGAGTTAAGCTTTCTGTAGCTAACTTTTTAAAAATTTGTTATTTTCATTATCTTTAATATAACTGAATGGCTCTAAACGGGCATATCTCGATGTTAAGATCTCTCCAAGAGTCGAGCTCTACTAGGCTCAGCTTATTTACAGCCCTCTTTGTAAATGACGACTCTCTTGGACCAAAAGGATTAACATTAGCAATTGGCAAATAGAATTTTTAAGCTTGTAAATTTGTGCGAGTCTTTTGGCACAATCGTGTGTCACGACACTATAACCTCGTACCTTTAATTTCCAAATGGTTGGCGGTAATACTGATATAACTTCGGTTTGTTTTGAGACAGATACGAATACCAAGAAGATCAATCTTTGATAGGCGAGAACCGATTTATATACGATTCTGATTGGGTCACAGCTCAAATCAGGTCTGCCCTGGAATTCTGGAAGGGTGAACGAGAAGCTAGTTACGCTTTGGAGGATGAGCGTTGGAAATGCAAGTACTGCAAGTATGCGTCAAATTGTCCAGTAAACACCATATCTACACAAATCACTAAACAAATGTAAAAAGGTAACCCATTTTGCAATTGAGGCCTAAAGTGAGTAACTTTAAGCTGTTTAGTGCACGGTTTTGGTTGGGCTTCATTCGATATTGAAACAGTAAAGCTTTCAGCCACAGATCACAGTGTGATCCAGGGTTGCAACCTTTGTTTTATATGTGTAGTGGGATGTCACTTCAGTTTGGCCTCAGTTTTTTGTATATTAGGTTTTAGTCTTTGTTCCATTTGATTCGTTATCATGTAACTTACATGGTGTGGTTGTAAGTGGTAGTGTTGTAATGTGATCACCATTTTGGTTAAAATACCATTTGGTTACTTAACTTGTTATAAGAAGCCTAAGTTTTGCTTGTAAAGATTATATGGGACATTTGGTTTAAAAGTGTAAACGTGAGAGTAAAAGTAAGTCATAAGTTAGTTCGATGGGTAAAAATAAATTGGTTCTGTTTTTGGTGAAAATAAAGTTTTTGATGCGTGAAAATAAGTATTGGTTGTAGATTACATGATAAAAGTCATGTTGAAATTTCTAGCTTTTGTTGTAAAAGTGGCTCGTTTAGTTGAATTATGCTATAATTTAGGTTTGTAAATGGTGGGTTATGGTCGTTTCAGTTTGTCGCATAAGTGGTTTATGCGCCAAGTATGGTTGGAACCCATGATTAGGTTTTTGTTTGGTCTTTCTAAATCATGTACAATTGTGGAGACGTATTGAAATTTATCTATAATGTTCGAAACGTAACTAAAAAAGAGCACCATATATTAAGAAACTATTTGATTTCATATGATTCAAACATAATAAAAAACTTGATGTTCACAAGTATCTCTTCTAAGAAAATCCATGATATTAGGTATTAATATCGGGTCGGGTAGGTATAGACATGTCATGTTCTCTGTCCCAAACGAGTTCAGGTATCAAGTATTCTTATCACGCATCGAGTTTCTTTGTTGGATCGAGTTTTTTTTGCTATCCCTATGTCTGTTTGGTAGAGGGCTTTTGGGGGCTTTTAGGAGCTTAAAAGCCGAGCTTTTAAACAGAAAATCCATTTATTATGGTAGGCCTGTTTAGATATACATTTAAATCAAAAACTCCAGCCCCAAAAAGCTCCTAAAAGCCCCGAAAGGTCTTTAAAATAAAATCTGGGAGAAGAAGGGTTGAAATAGAAGCCTCGGCTCCTAGCCCCATTTTTAAGCTCCAGCTCCAATCCCTTGACCACAGCCCAACTCCAAGCTTTTGTGCCAAACATACCCTAGTCTTTGATTTTAACGAGGCGCTTAACACGACCATGGCAAAAAAGGTAACCCCACCAGGCATTATTAGCGGCGACGTCACCGCTAATGCTGCGAACACCACTTGAGGCACAACAGTTACTTTTGACCGTTGACAAGACCTTTGACTAAGACGTTGCCGCTAATGCTAAGACCTATTTTTCTTTTAAACCAGCCGCAGATCCCAAACCAGACGATTCAAACAAAAAAAACCCACATCCGGCCACCCCAATTTTCTCTCTATATTCCGGCCATCAACCCATTTTCCAGCCATCACCCTCCCTATCAAGAATCCGACCACCCCCACCTTCTTTTTGGTGACGAAATTCCGGCCACCCTCTTCTAGTTTTGCCCATGAAATCTAGTTTGTCATTATGTTTACTTGAGTATCTTGCACCCAATTTGTTCATTGTATTGTGAATCTGTTTGTGTGAAGAAAAGAAGGAATAGATAAGAAAAGTGTTGAGATTTAATTTTGATAAACGGATTTTTGTTTAGAAAGTCTAACCGAGTAAGAGAGAAATCAGAGAAATTGTTTCGAATTTTTGTTTAAGAGAAAGAGAGTGATACAATTTTTTTTTAAAAAATGGCCGTTGTTTAATGTGCAAAAACTTGTTTTAATTTACAAGATAAAGTCATGTCGTGAATGATAGTATCACGCATGTTCTGAATTTGTAACATCTGTCAATCTTTAATGGTCAAATTCATTTCATTCACTAAAGTAAGTTGGTTGCAAGCTGTAACAAGGAATAAGATCACGTGAAGTGTGGTGCTTTTCAAGAAAAGTTGGTCAAATTCAGTACTATTATATCTTGGGCTGAAAGTAATCACAAATGCCACGTCACAAGCATTAGCGGCGACGTTGCTACTAATGCCTGTGGCGTGACATCTTGGGATCGAACGATGTCAGTCATTATTGCAGGCATGTCAGGTTCGCCACATCTTCAGCATTAGCGGCGACGTCGCCGCTAATGCCCTGGTCGGGTTACCCTTTTCTGGTCGTGTTACCCTGATTTTAATCCAATAGTTAAAATGTAAAAATCTATGTTTCATTTTGTCTCGAGTAAATTACACTTTTCGTCTCTAAAGTTGGCACGTTTTTCACTTTTGATCCCTAAACTTTAAAAATTACAGATTTAACCCTAAAGTTGGCCAATTTTTTCAATAATCGTCCTTTGGCCTTACGACGTTAAAAATGGCCATTAACGTACGCACGTGCTAGACACGTGAGGGCACTAATGTCATCTCACCTTACACCGAGGGACGAAAAGTGAAAAATAGCTACTTGAGGGACGAAAAATGAAAATCATATAAATAAATTTATTCTTCCATTCTTTCTTTTCCGATTATATAAATAAATTCATTTTTACCGATTGAATTTTCCGAACTAGACATTTATTTTTCGATGATACCTAATAAAAACTCGACTTTGAATCCAAATCTAAACCGCAAACAAAGTCATTTACAAATTATAGTTTAAACATGCATGTCATCTTTTTTTTTCTTTCTAAATTTTGATTTTAATTGAAAGGGGGACGATGGATGGTGGTGATTCTAGGTGGCGGCGGTGGTTGGTGGTGATTCTTGTCGACGACAGTTGGTGGTGAATGTAGACAGCGGTGGTTGGAGGTGACTGTAGACGATGGTGTTTGGTGGTAATTGTAGGCAGCAGTGGCTGTTGTTGAATGTAGGCGGTGGTGGCTGTTGTTGATTGTAGTGGCGGTGGCTATTGGTAATTATAGGCGGCGGTGGGTGGCAGTGGCTCGTGGTGGTTATAGACGGCGGTGGCTGGTGTTGGTTACAGACGGCGGTGGTTGGTAGTGGCGACTGTTGTTGGTGGTTATTAGGTGGTGGTGATTGGAGAGGCTTGGGGGTAAAGGGGAAAGAAATGTCTAGTCGGAAAATTCCGTCGGATAAGATGATGTAACACCCCAATATTTTAAGGTAATATAATATTAACCCTTTTCATAGTTTTGACATTAAATTAATTTCCTAATATTTTATTTTTGGTTATGGGGTTAATTTAGTTGGAACTTTGGCGGATAGCGGGTAAAAATACCCACAAAAGTGTTATGGGGCGTGGCAAGCCCATGGATTGCCAGCCACCCACCTCTTATGACTCATAATTCCATTTTCTTTTTCTCTTGTTCACTACACCAAGAACTTCTCTAAATCTTCTTCTTACTTCCATCAAAATTGAAGATTAATTCATCCAAGTAAAAGAGATAAATTACAATAATAATCATCACCATCTCTAATCTTCAATCAAGGAATTTAAAGTTAGGGTTTTGAGTGGGAAAGAGGGGTGGTGGCCAAAATTTTAAAGGAAAAATAAAGAAGGAGAATTTCCAATTCAAGTCTTGAAATTTCTTATTATTGTTGAGGTATTTGATTTCCCCTAATCTAGTCTTCATATTTTTCTTTTGAAATTAGGGTTCATGGAGTGAATCAATTTGGGGATTTTTGATAGAAATTGAATTATGGTGATTTTTCCCCAATTCCTTATATAAGCTAGTTTGTCATTGAGTTATGTGTTGAGTTTGAATATGAAATTGATAAGTTCATATGATAATTATAGTTTATGAGAAAAGATGAACTTTGGCTAGTTATTGAATTGTTGATGAAAGTGGTAGGTTGAACTACCTAGTGTTATTGTTGAAGAAAATGAGACTCAATGACAAATGGGTTGGGTTTTGGGTGTAGGAAGGCTAGTGATTGGGTATGATTAGGTTGAACTAGTCAAGTAGTAAATATAAGCTTATACTTTGTATGTTGATTTATGTAAAGGTGGTGAAGAATAATTTGTTGAACCTATTTGCCTTGTAGTGCCAAGTAGCTAAGTTTGAGGTGAGTGTATATGCATATGATCATGTTCTAGTTATTAGAGGTCATAGGTGGGTAAATTCCTATGACCCATATGTTTGTTGAAAAATGAAGACTAGTAGGTGGGTAAATTCCTACTAGTCAAAATGTTGATTTGATGAATGAAAGCTAGTAGGTGGGTAAAGTCCTACTAGCATAATGTGATTTTGTTTATAAGAGCTAGTAGGTGGGTAAAGTCCTACTAGCATAATGTGGTTTTGTTTATAAGAGCTAGTAGGTGGGTAAATTCCTACTAGCCAATTTGTTTGATTGATTATGAGAACTAGTAGGTGGGTAAATTCCTACTAGTAAAATTTTTTGAAAGAGCTAGTAGGTGGGTAAATTCCTACTAGCCAAATTGTCCATGGCCATGTTGAAAATGATTTGTGATGATTTTGTGTTATGATTGATATGAATGAAATGGCTATCAAAAGATAGGCTATGTATGATGCTTGATGCACTAATGTTTTGGTAACTTGATTATGATCATATGTATATGTATTCACTAAGCGTTTTGCTTATGTTTTAGTTGTTTAACCATTTTATAGGAGTTGGTAGTAGCAAGAGCAAGATTTGACCAAGTGAAGTTAAGCTTGAAGGATTTTAACCATCTTGGAGGTTGGCATTTTGGGTAATTTTGTAGATAATACCTTTGACTATTATGGCTCTGGATACAAGCTTTTGATTTGGGAGAACATGTTCTTTTGGTGGGAAAATATATGGTCATGTTAAGTTTTTGGTCATTTTGTTCTACATGGATTTATAGTTTAAATGTATGTGTTTTGGTGATTTGTGGTTTCAAGATGATTATGTTTTGAAATGGTGAAAGTGTTTGAGTTCAAATGATAGTGAATTGGTGTTTTAAGTGGGTGCAGTAAGAGTACAGACGCAGGCACGGCTAATTGTGCTCAGCGTCTGCAGTATTTTGTCTTGGTGATCAGTTTCTAGGAACACGGTCACAGAGCACGGTCGACCGTGCTAGCGGCCGCAGTCCTTCTGTTCTCGAGCAAAAATTTCGAGCTTCATTTGACGTTTTCAAGGCCCGGTACTTCTAAGATATGTTTAGAATGACATATTAGGAATGTTCCAATTGTTATTTTTCAAATTCGATAACTTTTATTTTTAACGAAAATTTGCAATATTTTTCTAAGTATAAGTTTGTCTCAAATTTTTTTTCTTCGATTTTTAAAGTAAATGATTGTGATATTTTTGGTCTTCTAACTTTGGGCGTTACAGATGATCGGAAAGATGATCAGAAAAGAAAGAACGGAAGAATAAATTTATTTGTATAATTTTCATTTTTCGTCCCTCAAGTAGCTATTTTTTTACTTTACATCCCTCAAGTAGCTATTTTTTCAATATTTGTCCCTCGGTGTAAGGTGAAATGACATTATTGCCCTCACGTGTCTAACACGTGCGTACATTAACGGCCAGTTTTTAACGTCATAAGGCCAAAGGATGATTATTGAAAAAATTGGCCAACTTTAGGGTCAAAATTGTACTTTTAAAGTTTAGGGATCAAAAGTGAAAAACGTGCCAACTTTAAGGATGAAAAGTGTAATTTACTCTTTTGTCTCCGATCAAATGGCAGATATGATTTTCAATATAATATGAATTTATTTTAGCCCCCTCCAAAGCAAATGTAATTTCTTATATATAAGTATAACCTAACTAAAAAATCCAAAACCTCTTTCCCCAAACCACCAAACAGCCGTCCCCTTCCTCCCCAAAATGTCTGACAACATTCCTTTAGAAATCCAAATGGATATCATTCAGAGAATCCCCGATATAAAATCTGTGATTCGTGCCGATCGGTGTCAAAGGCATGGAAGTCTGTGATCGATAGCAAGGATTTTGTTGCTTCTCATATCCTCTGCCATCAGGTGAAACCTCATCATCTGCTTACAAGGACACAAGATTTCAGTGATTCTCAGGTAAATTATGTACCCATAGTCAATGATGGCTCTTTCTTCAATAAAAATGTTAGTGTGTTCGTTCCCGCTTCTGTCGACAAATTTAATGATACAAAGGTAAAATATATGTCCGTTGTCGATGATGATGACACTTTCCCACATCAAAAGCATAATGTGTTTGTTCCCGATTCAGTTAAAGATGCAAAAATAGTCGGTAGCTCTCATGGCTTGTTTTGCTTCTATGATTATAAAAGGAATGTGGTTGTTATTTGGAATCCGTCGATTAGAAAAATAGTCGTTACGGTTATACCTAATATGACTCATGTTGGTTTTGGTGTTTGTCCTAACACAGCAACACTCTTGACCCTAAGCTTGTCAAGATTGTAGATGTCTATGATCGGTTAAATTCACAAAATGTAAACATTGGCCCCCAAGTTGAGGTATTTCCATTGAGTTCAAGGGCTTGGAGAAATCCTCTAAGCAACATTTTTCCTCGTAAATCGATTGGATTGGGACGGTCTCAGATAGTTATAGATGGGTTTGTTTATTGGGATGCCGTTGATAGGATTAATGCGGGTGATGAAGTTAGGAATCTAATCATGTCATTTGATCTGACAAGTGAAGGATTCGCTGAAGTAAACCTCCCTGATGGTTTACTATATCCTTGAGTTTTTATTAAAAGAAAAGAAAGGGAAAGATTGAATGAGGAAAGAAATGATAGAAAATCATATGAAAAAAGGCATTCTTGACTCTTGAGTTACAAAAGTCAGATCGGAAAAGAAAGGATAAAAACCATAAATTTACAACTATAACCTCATTAGAAAAAATCAGATTTATTTATATAACCACATACGAAAGAACTTCCATCTACTCCTTTTATCTTTATAACCACTCAATATCCTCATCCTCCTTTTATGTTGTTGTTGCTGCTGCTATTCCTATTATTCAATTTCACTTTTTCAAAAAGTCATCTCCCCCTTCCTTTTATTTGTTCCTTGATTTACAAATACAAGAACCTAACTCCTAATATCTCCACAGTTCCTTTATTTGTGGTGTTATGTTTTGGGCAACAAGTCTATTTGGAATTAGGTGACTCCAACTGCTTCAAGTGAGACGCTTTAGCATCACAAGTGTTTTTGCTTCTTTTTTCAAGAGACATCATAACACAACTTTTTTCATACTTAACTTTTTGACACACACCAATCCATTTTAGAGCACTCAATTTCGCACCTCAATCCTATAGATGTAGCAGCAACCAGCTGTGAAATGACATATTAGTGTATGGGACTTTTGGTAATGCAAGTGGGTCAGCAGGAAAAGAGCTTATATCTGTGGTAATAGCAACCATAGTTGTTAAACTTGTACGAGTCATGAGTCGACTCGTACGAGTCGAGTCAAAACAAAGTACAAAACGAGCCAGCATGACTCTTTTTTTTTGGTGCGAGTTGGTCCGAGTTGTGTAACGATTCACAAAATAATTTATAATTTATAATTTTATTTTTATCTTTTTTAAATATATATTTAACTTAATATATAAATATAATACTATATTTATACAATAAATACTTGTATATAATTATAAAAATGTATATTATTAAATATCTTGATTCTTACGATTCGAGTTACGTCTCGAGTCACGAGTCAAAAATCAGGATTTCGAGTCGAGTAAAAAACGAGTCGATAACTATGATAGCAACAACCAATCAATAGCTTCCATGTCCACTAATTAAACGGTTTGGTGGTATGGTTGTGCAGCAATGGTGAAACAGTTAGGGCTGTGTGGCGATGGTGGGAGGCTGGGAGGGTTAGGGTTGTGTACGTGGTGATGGTGAGAGGTCATATGTGACGCTCATTTTAACTGATTTGGAGCGTCAAATTTGATTGCTTTATTCATCATGGACTGCCTTTGGTTGGCTTGTGGATGGTTAATACGTAGTACATCTTAAATCGTTGTTTGTGCCTTTTAGTCAACATGATAAGTATTGCTATTTACATTGTTGTTTGAGTCTTTGGATTGCTACTGCTGTTATTGTCATGGTAACCTATGATGCACCGAAACTCCAAACAGGTAGGCGTACCCGTTTCCGAAACTCCATGGGAACCGAAACTCGTACGAAACGTTTCCTTGAAGTTTCAATATATATCGAAACGTTTCTATGAAGTTTCAATACCGTATCCAATTAGTATTAGGATTTTAATGAGCTTTTTCTATTCTAAAAACGACTTCCATCTTTCGACTATGCATATCCCCAAATACAAACCAACTACATTATACAATTGAGATCACCATCGTGTGTTTTCTATTCCAAAATTGATTAGTAAATAGTTAATTCGTGATCACCGGTCACCATCAAGCATATCTTATAAAATTATATATATATAATTATACTTAATCTCTCAAGTCTCAAGTTCTTTTAATATAAAATCAATACTTTTTTATTTTTTATTGCCGTATCTTTGCCGTACCTGTATCCTAAATTTTTTAGTTTTGCCGTTCCCCGTTCCCGTATCGTTTCCGTACCCCTTTGCCGTATCCGTTTCGGTGCTACATAGATGGTAACTATTACTTGCCCCCTGCAGATGAAACGGCATTACCACAGAATATATTGCTCTCATGTAGATTTTTTTTTATAGAAAAAGTGAAGGTGGTGCCGTTATGCACCCAACTTGATGAATAAATAATTGGCCCCCTATGTATTTTATGGTTTAAAAAACTAGCAAGTGAGAGGTATTTTGCCCAAGTTAGATGCATAATAGTACCTTCAAACCACCCCCCCCCCCCCCCCCCCCCCAAGTTATGAATGTGACTCCAATAAGTGCTTCTCAATGGGGCCGTCCCAAAATGGCACACGGATGACATCCAGATCACATGCACGAATGTGACTCCATAGTGCTTTTCAATGGGTATGTCCCTAGATGGCACAAGGATGACACATAAGGAGGAATTAGGCAATCGGTAAATCAATCCGAGGTGGTGCTTCTCATTGGGAAACATCCCTAGATGGCACACAAGAAAGATTACCCTACTAGCCCCGACCTATTACCCCAATCCCCAAAAGAAACGAGCCAAACATAATAACGCCTCAGCAGATTATAAGTACAATCAGACGTCTACACGACAAATAGGAGAAAACAAAACCATCCATCCATTGCGTTAAGGCACTCCGTGATCCACTTGTCGAGGGGAAGGTTCACCAAGTTTGCTCTTGTCTTCAACCAGAAATATGTCTCCTCTTTTATATCTTCAGCCACCTTCCTGATAGATTTGATTCCTCCTGATCTAAAGACTATGTCATTCCTATACTCCCATATCTTCCACAATGTTGTATAAATAATACCTTTCAGAGCCTTAATCTTTGTTTTAGGACGACTAAGCATTGTGAGGTACTGAAGGATGTCGAATATATTGTTGCAGCTCGTGAAAGTATTAGAACCCAGCCAAGAGTCAATATCCCACCATCCTGACACAGCAAATGTACAAGTTTTTAGTACATGGTTTGCCTTGGCTAGGACCCAATTACACCAAAGAGAGGGCAAGTGTGTGTGTTGAAACTGGGCAGAATTGATTGCACTCAGACTATCTCGAACTGTGCGTGCCTTTAAATCGGTAACCAGATCTGAACCTACATGCCAAAAATATAGCGTGTTACCTTGACCCATTTTACAGCCCAAATTATCATTTAAATCCATGTTTAGCTTTGAAAAGTCGTTTCGGATACTGTGGATTCTTGACCATACTCCATGGCTATTTTTTAGAGCCGGAATGATATCATGCGATCTTCCTTTTCCATGGATTGAGTCCACCACTTTTGCTCACAGTTCATGATCTCTATCTAGCCTCCATCTTCCCCACCATTTGAGAAGTAATGCCAAATTCGTATGTCTTAGTCCACCAATACCTAAACCCCCAATTTTTTTTTGACATAACCAGTCTCTCCCAAGCTACCCGTCGTATCTTGTTTCCCGTTGATGATCCACCCCATAAAAATCTGCTTATAATACTGATGTGTCATATTTTATACCATTTCCCACGTGATTTTAAGACCAATTATTCGTTATTTTTATAGTTTTATATCCAACTTTCGATACTTTGAGGTTGTGTCGAGTGTTTTCAGGTTGGAAATTGATTAGACGAATGAATTGGTTGATTTTGATGACTTATGGAAGAAACGAGAGAAGGTTTCGGTTAAAATCAAGCGAAAAACGAAGACAACGAAATCTGGAGTGTGTAACTCCCGTTTTTGGAGTAATGGCCGTTACAAAAAAAAATCCTGAAACTCCTGTAATTGGCAGTTAGGCCACTAATGGCCATGAGAAATCTGAAGGCGTGTAACTCCCATTAGCCCAGTAACGGCCGTTACACGGGAAGTACAAAACTAACGGCAGTTACTCAACTAACGGCCATTACACGCGAATTTTATATATATAGTTAGCTTCGATTCCGCAGTAGGAAGATATTTTTTTTGGGAGAGAGATTTATAGGGGACGAGTTTCAATAGGGTTTTTGATAGCAATACTTTTGTTCTCAGTATTTTTAAGGCAAACAAACTGTTAGGATTTTTATCTTTCCAGCTTTAGATTATAATCATTGTTGCTACCGGATTTTCTTCAATTCATTGGTATAACATGATTTCTTCTATTATTGTTTGTCTTATTTATTTTAATATGAGTAGCTAAATAATTTATCATCCATCTTGATGTAGCGAGACAATATGTAGGATTGCACAATTTTTATAATTCAAAGTTGATTTTAATTATTATTGTGTCGAGATCCTGATGATTTAATTCTTTATTAATTATTATTTTGATATTGGTGGCATATGTGTTCTTCGTTAGTGGTACTAGTCGAACATATATGTGATTTTCTATTAATTGTTTGTCTAAAAACAATTATCACTAGTTCATGGTATGATAGTGAATGTCATTTAATAAAAGGAGTTATTTTGTCAACGTGTTGTGTAACGGTTGGTAGTACCACGTTATCTTCACATAGGTACAATTGTTAATTCGATAGTCAAACAAACTAGTTGGTTAGGGAAATTGTTTTAAGCGTTGGTGGTACTAGCTTTTACAAAGGAACTGATTAATTAGGTGATTTAAATGATTTTACAAACGTTGGTAGTACCGGTTTGTGTCTTTATTTTGTCACGGTTATCTTTATCAAATTAATTTGAATTTGAACTTCATTAATGTGCAATCCAAACATGTTGTTGATCGAGGTCAAGAGGGATGACTTTTAAATCTCTTGAGTCATAAATTACAACCAAAATTATCTTTTCGATTAATCCTGAAGGATTACTGACTTTTCTTCTAACTTTTGCAACGTGGCAATTCGGCCACAAAACCCATTTTTAATTTGAATCACTTTATTGTTAACAATTGCTAAATAAGTCATTGTGTTTGACCTCGGTTTACCAAGTCAACTATACTGCATACGAACGGGTCCACTGCCTGCAAGTGTGTAGTAATCAGTAGCTAGGTATTTCGTGTTTATAAATTTAAGACTAGAAATTACACATCAAATACCTTCCAACATTTTGAGAACTTTAACCGGAGCTTTACATAAGGACATATAGTACGTAAGAAGACTACCCAGCACCGACTTAACCAACACCGCTCTACCTAGAGATGACATACTTCTAGCCTTCGAGGATGATAGTCTGATACGTACCTAGAGCCGAAAGAAAGTCTAGCGTAGTTAAGTGCTAAGTTGTAATACTTGTTTAATTATATTTGGTAATTAGTTTGGGTCCAAGTTAGGCTACGTGATGTTTATGTTTAAATAAGGTTGTTGTGCCATCAATTTTGGGTGTGGAGATTATTATTAATTAATCTTAGGAACTTAGGGTCGCTGGGGCATTAATCAACAGATTATCAATCAATTGTTACAACTGACTTCATACGGCTTATTTGTATTTGTTACTATTATTTGGTGCCGTGTTCTGCTGCTGGTTTCCATATCATCGTTGAAACGGTTTAGTAATTCAGCGTTGTGAGTACCAAAAAGATTAATCTTTTGTTGAAACGGTCAATAACCGGTTTCCATGTTGCCGCCTTATGAAGAGCCGTACCAAACTAAACTCCCAAGTAAGGAAAAGGAAAACTACCAACACTGCAGTTTAGTACTTCAGCGTTGTGAGTACCAGAAAGATTAATCTTTGATAGGCTAGAACCAATTTATATACAACTCTGATTGGGTGGCAGCTCAAATCAGGTCTGCCCTTAAATTCTGGAAGGGTGAACGAGAAGCTAGTTACGCTCTGGAGGATGAGCGTTGGAAATGCAAGTACTGCAAATATGCGTCAAGTTGTCCAGTAAACACAATATCTACACAAATCACTAAACAAATGTAAAAAGGTAACCCTTTTTGCAATTGAGGCGTAAAGTGAGTAACTTTAAGCTGCTGTTTAATGCACGGTTTTGGTTGAGCTTCATTCGATAATTAAACAGTAAAGCTTTCAGCCACAGATCACAGTGTGATCCAGGGTTGTCTCAACCTTTGTTTTATTTGTGTAGTGGGATGTCACTTCAGTTTGGCCTCAGCTTTTTGTATATTAGGTTTCTGTCGTTGTTGTAAAATAGTAGTGTTGTATTGTGATCACCATTTTGGTTAAATTATCATTTGGTTACTTAACTTGTTATAAGAATCCTAAGTTTTGATTTTAAAGATTATATGGGACATTTGGTTTAAAAGTGTAATGTGGGAGTAAAAGTAAGTCATAAGTTTGTATAAACTAGTTATGTTACCCAGCCTGAATCCGGGGGCATAACATTATTTTCAGAAAATCTTATATAAACAGGAGATACATTCATTTGTTTCTTATACAAACGTGTGTCTAGAAATGTGTTGTCATATACAAACGTAAGATTTAGTAATCATTTATGAATAGTTGAAGGAATAGAAAAAATGAATGCTATTCATGCAACAACAATAAAAAATGTGAAAGCGTAATAAAACTATACTATTATACGTAAAATACAAAAAGAAATAGAAAGTACCATATAAGTAAATGTAGAAATAGAAAGACAGACAAATAAACGCAGATACCATATTCACTTTGTAAATAAATTGTTAAAGCCAAAACAATTGAAAGAACAACAATTTTAGTTAAAAGTATAAGGCAAAAAAGGTTTTTTTTCCCTAAATTAAACGACCGATAGACAATACTAATGTCATAATAAAACTACACTACAACGCCCGTTAGAAAAATGGACCCATTTTTTGTGACTCTCAGAAGATACTAAAATAACATATAACGATCATTAACACTTGTTAGAGAAAAAGGGACGTAACTCCTTTTAGAGAAAAGGACCGGATTTGCGGTCGTTATTGTTATCGCCTTTAAACACCCAAACATAACTTAACGGCCATTAGCTCTTGTTGCAGGTTTTTTAATGTTTTTAGCGATAAGGACTATTACTACAAAGTACTTAATGACAGGGACTACATTGCTTAAAAACTATGCGGCATCTTTAATGATAAGGACTATTACAGTAAAGTATTTAACAACAGGTACTAACATTGCTGAAAAAATATGTAACACGAAAACCAATGCACGCTATATATATATATATATAGAGAGAGAGAGAGAGAGAGAGAAAGAGAATGGGTAAAAGTAAATTGGTTTCGTTTTGGTGAAAATAAAGTTTTTGATGCTTGATAATAAACATTGATAGTGGATTTCATGATAAGTTGATGTTGAAATTTCTAGTTTTAGTTGTAAAAGTTAAATGGCTCATATACATATGTTGATTCATGTAATTTTGCTTATGCAGCTAATGCTAACTGAATATGATATATATATATATAGAGAGAGAGAGAGAGAGAGAAAGAGAATGGGTAAAAGTAAATTGGTTTCGTTTTAGTGAAAATAAAGTTTTTGATGCTTGATAATAAACATTGATGGTGGATTTCATGATAAGTTCATGTTGAAATTTCTAGTTTTAGTTATAAAAGTTAAATGGCTCATATACATATGTTGATTCATGTAATTTTGCTTATGTAGCTAATGCTAACTGAATATGCTACTTTCGTATATAAAAACATATGTATACATGTATTATGTTTATTTATTCCGTCAACATTAACCACTTAAACAAATATAGATGAGTCAACATGTCATATAAGAATATTTAGATGAGTCAACAATCACATCCGGCACCATTACATTTTTTGGACAGAATTTATTATTAATTAGATGACAAACATTTTTCAAAATATATACATAACAAATGCATCTGGTCATAGTTTAGTTACACTCAGAGACAATAATCCCTATAGTCATAATAGAGGTTTGTAAATGGTGGGTTATGGTCGTTTCAATTTGTCGCATAAGTGGTTTATGCGTCGTGTATGGTTGAGACTTGGAACCTAATATTAGTTGTTTGTTTGGTTTTTTTAATCATGTACAACTGTTGAGACGTGCAATTTACGTGTCGGTGTTGAAATTTATGTATAATGTTTGAATAATTATTTAAAAACTTTATTTCAGAACGCAATTTAACAAAAACACAGATATATTAAAGAATTATATGATTTTATATGGTTCACACGGAATTAAAAACTTGATGGTTAAAAAGATCTCTTATCAAAATTCCTTGATATTATTAACAAGGTAAATAAGTGACACTTATAGTGACTTACTAAGTGCCGAGATAAGGGAAAAAACAACATAATGAAACTAGTTTTTTTCTAAAGATTGCATCTTCTCATCATATATCTCGTCGTTGTCGTCATGACAGGCAAGAACCCGTCAACATTTGGCCGTCGTCATCTCTCACTAAAATTCGGAAATCAATCGACGGGTTATGTGGGTTTGTGGGGCCACTAGTATAAGAGGTGTGCAATATATATTTTGAGAAGTTCTTTTGTCGTGATTCTATTTTACGAGTCTTGGTGTGGGCCACTAGTATAACCTTGTTGGCCACTTGTGTCTACAACTAGGTAGCATTTGGTTCGTAGATTCAGATGAAATCTGATACAACTGGAATTAAATTTTATTTTTTAGTGTGTTTGGTTGTTCAATGATAATGGAATATTATTCCATTGGAATGTAAACATTTCATTATTTGATGGAATCTCCATTCCATGGGTATGAGGGAAGGAATCTCATTCCTTTCGTCAAATTTCATTCCATCAAATTCCAATTCCTTTAACAGGTTTCGTTCCTTCCAAAAACATTATGTGAACCAAATGCGCCCTTAGACTCTGGACCATTAAAAAAAAATTGGACCACAACATAAACTACTTTATTTTGCACCCTCTCCGTCTCATTTTAATTGTCCTGTTTTGACTGGTCAAAATTTTTTCTTCTGACTTAATTTTAATTGTCCTACTTAACTTAATTTATGAAAAATGGAGTAACTATTGTCTTTTTCTTTTCCTCACTTTTCCTGCACAACCTATAAATATCATTATTTTGTATGAAATTAATGACATTTTTTAAAAGTGTAATTGTTTTTAACTTGATTTGATTCTCATCAATGCTATCTTACACTTTATACAAATAAAACACCCCACATCCAAACCGAAAATATGGAGTGTCACGATCAAATCTAAACAATAATACAAGATTGTTATCTAAAATTTTCTCTTAATATTTTTACAATCATCGTCATAGCCTAATTCTCAACCTTGATCTTCAACAAATCCATTATACGCGGAAGCTAGCTAAAAATCCAGATCTTCTTCCTTTCTTAATACCTGACGCAGGGAAAGAAAAACTACGGTTGAGCCAATTGCTCAGTGCGCGGATACAACAAAGGTAGATACAAACAAGAACACATTTTTTTTATAAACAAGTTATATGTTATAAATCATTCTTTTTATATATGAAACAAAGAATAATCGAATACAGATAATGAAACAAAGAACTTAGCTGAACTGAACTGAGAAGTCAAAGGGGTATGAACAGTCGGGTCCAAATTTCTGACGCTTGCATATCAAGTATGTAAAATATGACAAACACCGGCCAAAATTCCAACACTTGCATACAAACAAGCATTGGCCGAAAGGTGCACATAGGACTGCAGATCCATATGTACCAAAGGTGAATGAGAAGTTGACACACACCTCAAACACAATTCAAAACACAAACACAAACTAGGGTCACTCATACGCCCCCTAAAGCCATTATACGACCAACAAAGAGGAGACGCCATAACTGATCACACTGCTATGGAAGTGTCGCGCCATCAGTGCCACAATGACGTGCCTATGGTACCCCCATAGGTGGTTAATTTCCACAAAACAAATTAACATTAATAACAATTCCGGCAAGCATTGATTTTCCGGCAAAAATTTTGGCAACCATCCATATTCCGGCGAACACATCAAGAAACATAAACTTTTCTGATGAAAATTCCGGCAAGCATCTATTTTCTGGCAACTTGATTTTTATATACATATCTAAATACATATTTTCGTATGTATCTATACTTACTGAAAAAACGGCTGCCACTATCGCCACCTTCATTCTCGATCCTCGACCACCTCCAGCCACCCTCTATGACCACTTCCAGCCGCCACTTGAAAACGAAACAGTCAACCGCCGCCACTCTTAGCAACCATCACCAACCTTCGCCACACTCAGATCTAAACAACCGCCACTTTGAGCAACCATCACCAACAGCCGCCACTTTGAGATCTAAACCGCAACCACCACAAAAGAAAAAAAAAAGAGGAGTGGTGGAACACAGGTGCTACAGGTGGCGGCAGTTGAGAAAAGATGAGGGGAGGCCGACGATTGAGAAACAGGAGAGGAAGGGCGGTTTGTGTGGAAAGAGAAGAGGGGGTGATTGGGTTAGATTGGAACTTGGAAGGAATATAATGGGGATAGATACGATTGAAATATTTTAGAATAAAAGTTAGGAAGGCTTTATGGATGGGGAATAAGGGTTGGTACTTGGGTGTATATACTTATATATCTATATATCTATTTTAATATTATTACTTCTTACTTGACTACATTAGAAACTTAAACGTCGATTTTTATTTATTTTTTATAAATTTATACTATTGTTATAATTTTTACAATAACTTATATTGTTCTCTTTATTTAGATGTCAGATACTACCGAATATGACTCAAGTGGTGAAGATGACTTTTTTATGAGAACACCCGAATTTGTCACTAATGAGGTATAACTATTATCAAAAACTTTTATTGTTATTTTTATTATTTTATGTTTTAGTTTTGTTATTGTAAATTATTATTATTATATGCATTTATTATAATTATTTTTATATATTTATATTGAGTTTTATTATTAAAAAATTTTGTTATTATAATAATTATTTTTAAGTTTATTATATTTTATTTAATATGTAGTTTTTATTATTGTTAAACTTCTGAAAATTTAAAAGTAACACATATAAACTCGTTTGTAGGTGTTCGGATCTCGTGAAGAATTAGTCGATTGAGTACAAAAGTTGGCATACTCACTTGGTGTTGTCATCATAACAAAGAGGTCGAATACAAGACCTTTTGGTTTCGTGTATAGGGTTGTACTCAAATGTCAATGTGGCGGCAAATATAAATATAAGGATTCAAGTAAAGATTCTGGTACCAGGAAAACTAATTGTCCATTCGAATTAGAAGGAAGATATTGAGATGATTATGATTGTTGGATCTTAAGGGTGATATGTGATGAACATAACCATCGACCTATATTGTACATGGAGGGTCATCCATATGCAAAGCGACTTTACGAGGATGAATTTAATTTTGTTGCAGATTTAACAAGGATGAATGTGCCGCCACGTGATATTCTATCGATACTTAAGAAGGGAAATTTAAGTAATGCGTCTACTCCCAGGACTATTTACAACGCACGCAATAAAATTCGCATGGTTGAGTATGGTGGAAAATCTCAAATGTAGGTTCTTATGTCCCTATTGCATTCTAACGGTTATGTATACGAATTAACTACAACTGAGTCAAATGAGTTGGATAATTTGTTTTTGGTTCATCGAGCATCATTTGATATTTGGCGTGCATTTCCACATGTGTTGATTATTGATGCCACGTACAAAATGAACCCTTATAATATGCATTTCGTTGAGATTGTTGGCGTAACTTCAACCAGCGATACATTTTCCATAGATTTTGCTTTTATGCATAGTCAAAAGACAACTAACTATAAATGGGTCTTAAACTATCTAAAGCTGACACTAGATGAGTGCATGCTCCCACGGGTTATAGTTACAGATAAAGAGATTGCACTAGTGAATGCATGTAATGAAGTTTTTCCCGATACCGCTCAGTTACTTTGCAAGTACCACATTATTTTATTTACTTTTATTACATTATTTATTCTTGTGACGCCCATCATTTAAAAACAAGGATATCCAAAAATTTTCACCTAACGGTGTCAAAGAAAACGGAACAAACATCTAAAAGTCCAAACTAATAAAAATCAGTTTGGTTTATTCGTTAAATAGTGTTACTTGCCATATCAGTGAAATAAGTCTAAATGGAAATCCATCAGTTGCCCAACATTAAACAACCGATCACAATATCAATTCAAGGCATAAACATCTTAACATAAAACAAAAGTCTAAAATCAGCAGCCAATATGGGTAAACTATAGTCATCCTCAAATGCAATCTACCCATGCCTTGCACTTTAATCATCATCTAGCTCAAGCTTGCTAAACCTGAGGGAGCAACACATTTCAAGAAGCAATTAGCTAACGAATTAGCTAAGTAAGATAACACGTGGTTTATAAAGCATTTGTCCATTTAAAACTTTATGGAAAAGTCATTTGAATCGTTAAGGCACAAATCACATCATACATTACATCTCACATAACATATCATCACATCAACATCTTCATATAGGATGGGTCATCCTAAATGTGCCTAGTCATCTTTTTCATCTTCACATATAACATCTAACATCTTGTATTTGTGACATAAGTCACGCATCTCATATAACATATACATCTTTGTAAGGGTGACATAAGTCACACCCGACTAGATGGACAAACCTTACGGCTGTACATCAATGTCGTTAAGGAATGACAAGCCAATCCCGGAGTAATCCGTATGTTCAAGACAAGTGGGGCGGGTCAGACCTCCCGTATTACTCTTCACATCTTTGACCATGTTGCAAGGGGCCACCCAAGCAACCACATCTACACACCCGCCGGGCAAGGGCAAGTACAGGTTAAGCTTAATACTTTCACATACAAATTATGAGCTCGATTTCACATCTCATATAGTTTAGGTGTCCACATTACCTAAACATCATCACATATACATATTTTACGTTTGGGCCCTTAAACGTGCACGTGTCATGGCAACTTAATAAGTCTAGTGAACTAGATGAACAAGCCATGTAGTCATGCACATTTCACATGTCAGCAACATATATCACATTTCAATTCATCTCAAGACGTTACATAGCATTTCATAGCATATCATTACATCTCATACATTGTTACATCACGTACATTATCATATATCTCATATCGTTACACATCATATGTCATTGCATATTGTATATCATTACATATCATCTTTGATTGCATAACATAGTTCATTACATATCGTATTTCATAACAACTCAAAGCATTTCATATTATTTCACATCATATCATAACGTCACATATCTTTGGGGTAGCATTTTAGGCTTCAATATGCATATACTGTAACAACCCTACTTTTTAAATATTATATACGTGCTAGTTAGGTTGTCTATGATCCCGCAAGCCATAGTTATACTTAAAGCTAGTAGATAATGCCCCTAAATTAGTAATTCAAAGCTATTGATTAGTTCTAAATTCAATTTAATAAAATACCATTGAACAAAAATTTTATTAATGTTCAATCAAGTTATAAATAATAAAGTGAGTCTCACAGGTTGAGATAGCAATCAAAAATTCTTATAAATGTCCAACAATTTAATCATCAAGCCAACTAAATAATATTTGGTCATGGAAATAGTATGAACACCTTGAAATATTTGTAAGTTCCTTATGTGCATAAAATGCTTGAATAATAATAAGTGTATGTGTATATGTTTAATATAAATACAAGATTTACAACCAATGAGCCATGTAACAATTTAAAAACACAAGTATACATACATATACATAAACACACAAGACATATGTATGCATATATACTCTTAGACCAACAACCAACTATACTTACAAATAAACTAATAATACACTTATAAAACAAATACCCATAAAATATATATATACACTTATACACTTACACTATAATTACACAAAAAAATAAAAATAAACAACCCTTCATCCCCCCCCCCCCCCCCTCCCTTTGAGGCCGGCCCCAACACACACACACACTCCACATTTTAAATTTTTATTCCTTCCAAGATCACTTTTGAAACTCACACAAAACACACTTTTCACTTCCTACACACACCAACTTTATTTTCTCTCTCAAAAACTCTTCTTCCCTCTTTTCTTTTCTTGTTCATTTCGGCAGCCAAAAGGAGGAGAAAAGGCAAGCAAAAATCAATATTAACTTATATTAATAATAAGGGTTAGATTATATTAAGCAAAGGTTATATTAAGCTAAGGATTAAGGGTTGTTTTAAGCATAGATTAAGGGTATTATAAGGGTTTGGAGGTCATGAAAATCAGCATCTTTTCATCTCCAAAAGTGTACTTCAAGGGTATATATCTTCATCTCTTTACTAGATTAATCTTGTTCTTGTTCATATTAAAAAGGTTTTATCAAAAGTTCATGTTTTCCTTATGCTTTCTTTTGAATATACACTTGATGAGGGCAAAGTTGATAGGATCTTTCTTTCCATGCTCATGCATGTTGAATCCATGAAGAAAGATCCAAGGATTCAACTAGTTTAAGACCCAAAAGTGTAGATATAGATTATATAGCTTTTAAAATAGTTTTTCCTTTGAGAGATGGTTATGTTTTTATATATTTTGAAATTATGATTTCTGGAAATTTTATAAAAATATGGACTTTGATGTTGTGTTGTTGGATCTATAAAAGTTAGCATGAAAAGTGTTGAGATATGTTGATAGTTGTAAGATAATCTTTTTGCATGAGATGATGGACATATTTTATATAATTTTTATGTCCATATTTCTGGAAATTTTCTGGAATTTTTCATAAAGGTGTGTTTTTAGGTTGATGGATTTTAGATGGATAAAGATTTATTGTTAAAAAGGTGAGATAATTGCATGTTTGTTAGATTTAAGAAGGTTGGATCTTTTGTTGAATCATGAGATGAGGCTAGGCTTGTTCTAAGTGAAAAATAGGTTAAAAGTTATGTTAGTATTCTGGAAAAATTGGTAAAATTTCAAGGATATAAAGCTTGAATCAAAACTTGTTAAAATATGCTTGAAATCGTAAACCGAAAGCTTGCAAAAATGCATATTGAGCACACACATGCATCACAATCTTTTGAACATGAAAATATGATAGACCTACTGGAAATATGATGTATCCAAAGTATAGAACTCAAGTCACTTGATGCATGGCAAGAATAAACTCAAAAATCACCTTTTCGGGTAAATTAATCACTAACTGAAAGCACAAATTTGCACATATCACACCACCACCACTACCACGACTTGGACTATCAAAATATGATGAACTTTCTGGAAATGTTGAAGCAAGGACAAAAATCCAATTTGAAGTACTTAAATTGCGTAAGAAATGAGGCTTAAAACACGATTCGGTAAACGATTTTTGATCATAAGGTCCTCAATCAAGCAAGGCACAAGAGAAGTTAAGTTGATATGAAATTTCCTTGTTAAAGGTTGCCTAGAAAGGCCTGGGATTTTTGGACAAAAGCTTGTATGATGATTTCTAAGTATTTTTGTGATTTAATGAATTAAAATAGTAATTAAAGGATATATAAATTAATAAATAAACTATATAAACCATGAACTTGACTAAATTTACATCACCAATGGTAAAAGTAACTAAAACCTACTGGAGAAAAATAGTTACAAGTGAAGAATCAAGTTTCATACAACTTAAAGGTAATTTATTAAGTAAAAATCACTAATTAATCACTATTATTATTATTAAAAAAGAATAATGTACAAATAAATGTATAAACCATAATATTATAAATCAAAAAGCTTAAAAACCTGTAAATAATCAAAGTATATTTATCCATGAATTTTAAAGATGATTTAAGAACTTAAAAGCAATTACAAGGAATTATTTAATTAATAAATCAATAAAATGAATAAATAATTAATTAAATAATATTAAATTAAAAGGAATTATTTATATTATAAGATCACGAATGTCAAATATGACTATTAAACAAAGTATGCAAAAGAAATCATATATAAAATAAAGCCAAACTACCGAAATTTCAATAAACGTACAAAATTTGTATAAATGACCATCACCACCAAATTTCTTCCAACCAAATGATGTGAACAATATAATGCACTTGAAATCCATAATTAAATAACAACCAAAGATGGGCAAGTCTACTAGCATACGTCTCATGATCTATCTTACTAGTTCATGCAACACACACTTACGTTGTGTATATCTTAAATACCATGGTTTAGGCTTGCTTGAGGGACGACACCACTAGGCGAAGTTCACGTGTTTGATCAGCCCCTTTCATTCTCGAAACAAGTGAGTCATAGCCCCCTTTCAAACTCTTTTATATGTTTTACTTTCGGGGTGAAAAGCATGATAAATAAAATTGTTTTCTTTTATGAAATGATATTTTGAAAGGATGTTTATGATAAGGAATATATGTTGTATGTTCAATGTGATCTATGTTATATGATGAGCTTGAGTACTGTCAAAGTCTAGTCCCCGCTACACTACCATTAACTCATTGAGGCCTGTAGTTAGAGAGTTGCACAACTAGGATTCGTCCCCTCACTCACATCAGCGGCGACAGGTTGTTTGGCCGCCTACGTGGCCGCCCCCAACGGTGTTGGTCGTGGGGTGCTCTAATCTAATTTATATTTAGTCGTCTCCATGGCACGACTTCTTTACTATTAATTATTGCACATGATTGGCAGCATGTGCCTTTATATCATAATTTTTCGGGGCAAGTTATTATTATCATTATTTGGACGTAAAAGAGTCTTAGTAGTGGCTCAAGCATTTACTCATCAAATTATGCCTTTGGCTGAATGTTATTGAAAACAATTATGGTTGGACATTGTGTATTGAACATACGGTTTGGGTATGAGTACTATGATAGAACCCTGGAAAGTTTTATGGCGTATTATTCTTAAATGTTGATGGAATATAAATGTATTGCTAGTATAAACCTATGAACTCACTCAACTCTCGTAGTTGACACTTTTTCTTCATGTTTTTCAGGTCTAGAGCAGTAAGTTAGCCTTATGGACCGCCTCATGGATTGTATTTGCTTGTTACTTGAAGGACTTGTAATGCAAACAAACATATCTTTTGATTTCGACTTTGGTTATGTAATGATATTTGAACATCAACTTGAACTTATTATCCTTTGAATTTGAATGGCATTTGAAACCTTATGATGATGTTTTATCTTTAAATCTTTTGTACCATGTCGTTCTGTGGCACTTCGTGTTTCCGCCTTAGTCGGGGTGTTACATATACATAGCCCATATCACCTCCCGTGTAATCCCGATTAACCATAAGTAAACAAGATATCAAATGGGAAGTTATTACATGAAAACCATATTTTTGTTGAACCCTCAGCGTGTCAAAGTAGTGTATCTTACCTCGTAGAAGAGCACAAAAAGATAACGTAAGTTACCGAGCTTTGCAAGTATTCCCGACTACCTATAATCATTAAACGACATAATGAGCTATCAATTACCCGCTACTTATGGCCATGAATTAAGCCTAGATACCTATAAACATGACCCACGACAAGACTTGATGCATCAGAGGTTCGTTTAATACTTTAGAGCTTACATAACTTGGCGGAACTTAACATTCACTCACTAAATTAACCTTTCTGGAAAATTGACATCACAATTATCTTTTAAAAACATTACCATTAGAAAGTAAACTCTGAAAATTCCATGGATAGCTTATTTGTTAAAAACGGAGTTACGGTTTAAAAGTTATGGCCATTTGAAAATTCTGTCGCTATTGCGTCGCAACTAAATGTCACTGTTTTCTGGTTGCGCCGCAACTAGCCCCGATTCTGCACAAAACTCATTGTTTAACCTCTAAAACTTAACCAAACACACCCCAAACGACCCCAAACCTTATGAACGAATTTTGTACCTCAAAATTCACCATTTTAAGACCATAATGATGCAATGAAATTATTGATTAATCCTTACTAGATTTGCATGACATAATTAAACGTTTTAGGTCACCAAATCAATCAAAACACTCGTTTATGACATCAATTGATCCTCTAATGACCTAGATCAGTTATGGATCTGATTATATGATTGAAATGATATAAAATCAATGTTGTTATACCTTTACTACCTGTAAATTGCAAGAAGGATGCAAAAGACTTGATCAAACACACCCGAAATCATACGTTTTGAAGGATTTTGCAAAGGAATCGAATGGAGAGGAGGGGAATGGTTTGGAGAGGCCAATAACTGATATTTTTGATTATGATTAGGGCTAAAGGAACCCTAATCAGCTGGACCAACTTTCTAAAGCTTACACTTAAGCCCCTCAACTTTACATTTTCACATCTAAGGCTTAAACGACTTAATGGGAATACTTACTAACACTTTAATCACATTTAATCATCTTAAACACATTAACACATGAATCGTTAAGGCTTTAAAACCTTACACATAATGCACATTAATCACACATAAACATTAAATCTCCTAGAGACTTAACGAACACGTTGTGTTGACTTAACAACTTAAGTCAACCGTTAAATAAAAGTTCAGGATGTTGCAATTCTTTTTTATTATACTTAGTAAAATAAAATTTAAATTTACTTTATAGGTGGCATATTGAGCATAATATAATTGGAAGGTGTAGGCAATCTTTTAAGTCATTACTTGATTGGGAAGAATTTTTTTCGTTATGAAAGCTATTAGTAAAATATACAACGTTGGAGTCCTACAAACAAAATTACGACAAACTTGAGTCATTCCTGATCAACTATCCATGTATGTCTACTATATGTACATTTCTATTTGATATATATGATCTATTAATATATACATATTATATAATATATATATCATACAAGTTTTATTTTGATTTTCAGGTGTTTTAAATTATATAAATAAAATTTGGTTAAACAAATACAGGGAAATGTTTGTGTCTGTTTGGATTGATCAACATCCCAACTTTGAAAATAACACAACTAATAAGGGTAGAGAGCCAACATGCAAAGCTAAAGATATATATGGACAAGACTGCAAAATGTAGTTTGGATAGACTTCTAGGTTGTATTGACGAAATCATGAAGTCGCAACTAACATTAATCAAGGAAAGCTTGGAAAATGTAGAAACTACGATGTTTCAAACTATTGCGTGGTTATGTTTCAAATGAAGCTCTCAAAATAGTTCTTGAAGATTGTAAGCGATGGAAAGATCATAAGGGAGATTGTGGCTGTCAACTTCGCACTACTTATGGGTTACCATGTGCGTGCGAACTTTTAATGCATATAAGTTCACGTAAGTACTCTCATTTACATGCAATTTATTGTTTTAAACTATTCATTACAAAATTTTAAATGAAGTAATACTTAATTATTTCAAAATACAGGTCAATATATTACATTGGATTCGATTGACATTTTTTGGATGAAGCTAGATATTTCACCATCATCTATGCAAAAAGACGATGTTAGCTATGATAATGTACGACAACATTTTAAAGAAAATTATAACAAGCAGTCCAAAGTTGGAAAAAAAGTTGGTTAAGAAAGCTGATGAATATTTTCAGTCCAGATACAACTGACATTCGGGAACCACGAGTTCACAATTAAAACTCGTCGACGACCAAAGAAATCGCAACAAAAAAAGCGTGCCAAATTTTGTTCAACGAGATTTAGTTGTTCAACCATGCCCGATTTTGTTGAGCCGATTAGAGAGCCTGCCAGACAAAGTACATTTGAATTTGACTTGAACAAGGAGCCAAAGATAGACTTGAACAAGGTCCCATATGAGTTCCAGGGTCCACACATGTTGGACTTAAATAAAGCACCAATGAAGTGTGGTTCAAATATAATAGATGATATTCCACAAGTATTTCATGCATACATAACGAATATACAAAATGTTTTCGGTGATGGAAACTGTGGATATCGAGCATTAGCCGTTGGTCTTGGACTTAATGAAGACGATTTTTATGAGTACATTCGGCAACAAATGAGAGAAGAGTTGCAAAATCGATATGAAATCTACTCGAGGATTTTCGTTATCGATATAAATTCATTGTATCATGGCCTGTGTTTCTTTGGTTCCCCTTGTCCACCGGAACATTGGATGAAAATGCCCGAGGCAGGTGTTCTAATTGCTAATAAGCTTGGTGTGATCTTCCATTCTTTAGACAAAAGAGGTAGTACGACGATTTTTCCATTTTGGTGTGGTCCGGAAGATGTTCAACATCACAGAGCTCTTACAATTGCCCTTGTAAATGAAGAAACACATTTTGTCATGGTGGAATTACAAGACGAGTACCTAATGCTTGTTATCATGCCTTATTGGACATTTCACCATGGCCCGTCTGCAGCCAGATGATAAATCATGTATAGGTCGCGTTTAGATCTATATATCAGCATTTGTTGTCGTGAGAGTGGTGTTATTAATATATTTGATTAATTAAGTTAGTGTTTGTACTTTTATTATTTTATTACTAGAGATCTAAAATAAACCTTTGTATTTTGTTAATTATTTTAGCGTTTGTAGGTTTATCATGTTATTATTAGAGATTAAAATAAACCTTTAAACCTTTGCATTTTTATATTTTTTATGTTATCATGTTGATACATAATTTATGAAAAAAAATAAAACATTAAAATATTAATTTTGATTAAAGAGAAATAAAACACAATCATTACTTTAAAAAAACATAATCGTTACTCTTTCTTATGTCTAGTTAAAAAGTTAGTAAAAGTTAGTGATTATTATGAAAAGTTAGTCCAAGGTTGACTTATGGGTACAAAAGGTTTTTTTTATGGGTCTAATCATCAAGTCCTAAAAAAAATCATACAGTAAGTAATATCTGAAAAATAGTAATTTGTGTCCCTTTATTCACATAGCCTAATGTAACATATAACTAAGTTTAAAAAAAAAAATCATACTATACTTATTATTAAGGATGAGAAGAAAATCCCAAGTCCTGAGTCCCATCCCAATATCGGGAAGGGGTACCGAGTCCCAAATGGGATCGGGACCGGTATTAAATTTTGATGGTTTTCGAGATTGGGACCGAGACTAGAGTCGAAAAATCCGCAAACTACAGGATTTTTCGGTCCTGTCCTAAACCCGCCTTATATAAGACCGGGACCAGTACCACATTTTTAAGATTTTAGGTACTAGGACCGATACGAGACGGGACTGGTCCAAACATATATTGGATATTTGATCAATTATAATTCCTTGTTGCTCAAACATATTATCATTAGTCCTTATAAATCATATTAATACTTTAACTATTTGGATATTAAAATACTGAAACTTCTTTATACAATAAGCATACATTAGTGATGTACTATTAACAAACTTGGTCCATAAGATATGTTTAATAAACTAATTTATAACATCTATTTATCAATTTTTAAAATAATTACAATAGTTATTTTACATTACTTACTTTTACATAAATAACCTATACTACTTGCTGTCGTCACGATTAGTCATTACCACCATCACCACCTCGTCGCCGTCATCACCACACCACTGTTGCTATCATCATTCTTGTTGATTGTGTGGATATTGGCCTAGTTACTTCTAGATTAAATCATTCCAGCAAATATTTAATTTCAATCTTATACATAAAACATTCGGGGGAAAAAAAAAAACAAATCGACCACCACCACAATTTATTTTCGACCAAAAAAAACGTTTGACCATGGGCGAGTACCTTAATATCTGTATCAACAAGTAAGCAAAACCCACCAAAACAAAGACACGGACACAGACACACAAACACACACAAATGGAAGTTTGGTCTTCATCATCATTAGCCCACCCTTCCGCTGCTGGTGCTGCCCGCCTCATCGCACATTCTTCTTCATCTTCTTCAGCAAAACCCTTTCATTTAATCACCAAATATAATCAATATAATAATAAAAATCCACTTATTATTATTCCCATTAAACAACAATACAATAAAAACTTCTTCAATCCAATGAAACCCACTTCTTGTAACGCCTCTTCTTTGACAGCTACTGACCATCCTCTAGACAACAACACTGGTATATAAACCCTTCAATTTTTTTGTTCATATATATACACACACACACACATTTTGTGTATTGATTGATTGTTTAGTCAACTGGGTTTTCATTGGGATTTTTATTTGTTCAGTTATGGATCGAATTGGGACGGTGAAAAGGGTTACGAACGAAACGAATGTATTTGTGGAGTTAAATTTGGATGGTGTTGGTTCACCTGACAGTAATACTGGGATTCCCTTTCTTGATCATATGTTGGATGTATGTTACCCTCTTCCTTTTTTTAACCCCCTTTTTGTGTTTTTTCGTGGTTTATGTTACTTTTGATTCGAAAGCAACTTATATTTGGTTAACTGAAATGTCGATTGCCACCTAAAACAACCAATTAAAGTTTATTTGAATAATGTTCTGCCACACACATATTGTATTGATTTTGTTAGGATAGTATAAGTATGAAAGCAGAGGTGTTTTTTTTATCTAGCATTTAAGACTTTGCCTATATATACCGGAATTAATATGTCCCACAGCTCCTTGCATTCTGAAACGGCCACAAGGATACTCCAATTAGGCTGCGTCTTAAAACATGAGTGAGACAAGAGTATGATATATGAAGATTATACAAGCATTAAACTTTACGTATGAAATTTATCCTGCACGCTACTCTAGTCCTTATATTTTATAGATTAAATAGTTCATTTTAACTATTCTGAGTTATTCACTAAGAGCACAACTACTGTGAATCTGTCTTGTCTTTGTAAACTCTGTAATATGCATTAGAGGAGAAGATATGACTGATAAGAAAGACATTGTTCTTCAATTAGTATAAACCGATGCCTATGTCTGGTAACCAGACATAGGTTGCATTACCTTCTTTATCTGCTTTATCTTGAAAAATATTGAAATATATATATATATATACACACATATATGTGGGATGTGGCCTCTTCCCTCTATTAACATATTTGCTATCAACATGGCAACAACAAAAAAAGTTAAAATATTTGTAATAAAATAATCACTTGTAATCCCTATAATAATGTCTTACAATTCATATATTAGATCTCAATATACACCTATCTGTTGACTGAATTCAAAACCATGTGCAACATAGGGAAACAAGACTTCAGATTCTCATATGATATTTTGAACTATGAAACATTGGGAAACAAGAGTTCAAGTCACATTTGATAAATTTATAATCTAGCCCGTTTTATTTTTTTATTACGTAAGCATCCAACGATATATACCATGAGGTGTTGAAAATTTATTATGAAAAGTAGCAGACCCTAATGATGTTTATGGCTGTATGTAAGTTGATCTAATTTTCTGCTGATTATTGCTTTATTGGTGGTCATTCTTATCAGCAACTTGCTTCCCACGGATTATTCGATGTGCATGTGAAGGCTGTTGGTGATATTCACATTGATGACCATCACACAAATGAAGATGTCGCCCTTGCCATTGGAACGGTGATCTTACAGTGCATATCTTACTAGATTTTACGTGCTACCACCAGTAATTATTGTTGAATACCTACATGTACATGTCCCCTATGACAAAAATTATAATAGAACAAAATAATATTAACCTTTTTAAGTTACAAATGTTTTATGTCATTGCATTGCTGTGGTTTAAATTAGTAACACTCTAGTTTTTTTTGTCATCAGGCATTGCTGAATGCACTTGGTGATAGGAAAGGAATTAATCGGTTTGGTGACTTCACAGCTCCACTTGATGAGGCGCTCGTACATGTTACTCTGGTAAGTTTCAATCTGAATAAACATCATTGGTTTGTTGCACAAAGGTGGAGATTTCTACCCATTTATTTAAGATTGGTTTGACTTGTTCGGGGCTTTGTTTAATCTCAAATAGGTGTGTGGTGCTACAATGACATCTTTTATCTAAATTCTAATCGTATATTGGCACTTGTTTCCTAATATACTGTGTGGCTATGTGATAACCCGAACTCGACTAGAAACTGATATAATGAATGAGAGTAACAACGAACCTCCAAGTTACAGTCACGTCACACCACCTGGATAATTCGATGGGCAGAGACTAAAACTAATTCACGGTACAGATTCACCCCGTGAAACAATCTTAGTTATCAAAGATCACCACTTGATATAGCCACAAATCAAGCTAGCAATGATATGAAAGAAACAGACATATTAATTGTGAAGAAAACCAAATCTGTGTTTTTTTGATCACACGTTTTGGTTACATACTAGAAAGGAATAACTACCCCACTAAGTGCCTACACTTTTGGAATGAAAATAACTGCCACATACTAAGTCATACATGGACTAAAATAACATAATTAAAAATAACAAGAATAATAAAATTGCATTTGTGTAGATGTGGGAGAGTAGTCTTCAACAGCACGTCCATTTTAAATATTGGAGCTCTGATATTGGATTAAATTAACCCAATTTTCTTCTTCACATACTGGGCTTGTGGTTAAGCTTGGGCCTGCTGGACATGGGCTTGAATTATCTTCTTGAGCTTCTGCAAGTCTATCACTATGTCACCTAAAGTTCATTCATTGTCTCAAATTTCTCAAGCTAAAGCTCCTAGTCGCTCTAAATATAGTTGGTTTCCTTTTAGTGTGATTGTACTCTTTAGCTTCTTTGATGATTGAAAATAATGACCAAAGGGGTGAAACCCGAGTGGTACCGCCACTATATGACCACATGGGCCCACAGATGAAAGCCGCTGGTCACAGGTTTGAAACTTGCCAAAGGTAAGTGGAGATACTATACTTTGTGATCCATGTGTGAGGATGGTGCTTCACCGGGCATGAGTTATATGAGGTGTGCGCCCGGGTACCAAGAAGGTACATGGGACCAGGGTTCCCACGACCCCACGCTCTTAACTTTTTTTTTTTTGTTTTGTTTTTTTTGATTAAAAGTTATGATCCTTCAGTGTCATATGTAATTGCTCTATGGACTTGGAGCCTTCGCATCCCAAAAACAGTAATGTAGGCTGACACATTTGCCAGTAGGTATGAACTTTTTCTCTTAGGAATTTGGAGGTCAACTCTTACCCACAGTATTATTTCTATTAACTCCGACCATTTTTAAAATGCTAGCTTCAGGAGACATATGACGTTATGCCAGTGTGAGCCACGGTCTCTTCTCTTGCATCTTGTTTCTTTGGTCTGATTTTATGTGAGTCAGTCACAGTCTTTTTTTTGCATCTTGTTTATTTGGTCGCATTTTTCCTTCTATTTCCATTTTCCCTACCACTTTTCTTTCGGACTTGTCATAAACGTACATGCCTCTTAGTCTCTTACTTTAGGCACTTCTTAAAACCAAGTTTTAGTCACTAAAATTGTAAGTTTTTTATACGAGGCATGGGAAAACTGCTTTAAGCCATACACAGACCTTTTTAATTTGCATGCTTTCCCACACTTCCCTAAGGAACTGGGTGGTTTTTCCATAGAAACCTCTCATATTAAATAACCATACAGAATAGCATTCTCAAGGAAATACGAGTAATATATCTCTTAACAACTTATTCTACCTTGAATCTCTTTTGGAGCTCTCTAATAAGTTTTTAAGGTATTTTTACAATCTAGACCCTAAACTTTATAGCCTATAGAAAAATAAATTGTATTTTTACATTAGGGTTACGGCCTTAGTAGGGATATGTTACGGGTTTTTAATCCTTGTATCTGATAACCTGCAAGTATTCTGATAAATGTTAAATGAATTTTGTTGAGTTGAGTATCATGAACTAAAGTACAGTATACGGCCTCTAACCACGCAGATAAAGTGGAATACTGTATATTAATTACTAGTTCATCCAGAAAAGTGACTCCATGTATCTACGCCTCTTTGTTGCTTCATTTATATCTAATCTTGTTGGCTGCTCAAACTTAAATAATGATGCTTACTGTTATATCATTTGAAGGATTTATCTGGACGGCCGCACTTAAGCTATGACTTGCAAATTCCCACCGAGAGAGTCGGAACATATGACACACAGGTACACGTGGTTCAGTTCTGAACATTATTTTTCTAAGACAAACCAGACTTAATATTATTATTATATTGGTATTATATATGTGTATGTATATATATATATATGACTTGGTGTTATTATATTGGTATTATATATGTGTATGTATATATATATATATTGGAAATGTGAATATAAGGTTGTCCGGCACCTAAGCTTTAGGTGTGGAACCTCGCACACACATAATTTTTTTTAATATTCTTGTATGTTGAATAGATGATTGGCCCCCCCATGTTTTGTATGGATTAAATGATTAGTATGTGAGTGTTCCACACCTAAGCGTAGGTGCTAGACAACCTTATATTTCCATCCCCCAATATTTTTTATTAACTATATTTACTAGACATATCATTTCTATGTAATTGGGATGTTCTTTTAGTCGGATGCATCCAGTGATGAGATGTGAAAGTTTGAAACTAGTATGATTTTTTTTTACAAGATAATTTATTTATACTAGCAAGCTGCTAGAAAAGGGTTACATAGTTACATAGATACAATGAAATAAGAACTAGGATTTAAAATCCAATCAAGCAACTAGTTTTGCCATGATTATTTCTTTTTGTGATCCAATTGTGAAAGAAGAGTTTGATGCTGTCCATGATGATTTTGGGCTTTTTTGGACTTGTTAAAGCATACTTCATTACGATTTTTCCTAATGCACCAAAGGGCTTTTAGGCTGGAAACATCAAAGCAATTAGCTGCTTTCTTTGCGAGACCCGAGTGATTCGACGAAGTAGCGATACTAGTTCTCATAAGTGTCTAAAGGTTTCCATTGAGTTTCAACGAGAAAATATCATCCATTTTATGCCAATTTTGTCGAGACGTACATGAACTTTGGCAATGTTACCCCAAGTATGAGACTATAACTTTATGTTTAAGTTCATTAAGAGGCTCATGGATTGATTTTATAGTATTGCACCAAAGAGAGTTGTTTTCAGTTTTGAGTCTCCACCACCATTTAGTGAGTATAGCCAAGAGAAGTTTTGAAGCTCCCAATACCAAGACCACCGACCTTTTTTAAGGGAACAAACCTCGTTCCAAGCAATCCAAGGCATTTTCCTCTCATATGAGGTACTTCCCCAAAAGAAGTTACAAATCCTTTCAAAAGTATTAATGACAACTTTAGGAGCTTTAAAAGAGAAGTAGTTGGTTAAAAGGCTACCAAGTACCACTTTTACAAGCGTAAGCCAACCTCCATAAAAAAGGTTAGTTGCTTGTCATGATGAGAGTCTTTTGTTAAATTTGTCAATAACGAGATTGTTGTGACCAATTTGAATCCCTATGTAAGTACAAGGTAGCTTGGATGCTTACAAAAAAGCAATGTGGCAAATCTCCCACGTCAAGGCCAGAGACTCTTACCCCAAGAATTTTGTTTTTATTAAGGTTGATTTTCGACCTGGATGCCAATTAGAAACATAAGTCTCCAAAAAATGTTTTGAGCATTCGGGAGGGATCACTCACCAAGAATCATCATATTGGGGATGTTATATATCCTCTTCGTCCTTTCCAACTTTAATACCATGAAACATTTGTTGACTTTTGGCTTTGTTTAGGACCACATTAAGAGCTTCCATTCCATGATCGAAAAGGATGAGGGATAGCGGTTAACTAAAACTAAGGCAAAGCCCGAGTTTAGGCATCCGAAAATCCAAAATCTCCGTTTGGAGGAAAAACCCATTTGATCCACAATGGAGTCAAGGAAGCCTCAATCTAGAGTATTAAAGGCTTATTTGGAATCCACTATAAAAAGAAAAGGTTTAGAGTGCTTGAGTTTGGCCCAAGATATTATTTTATTGACCAAGAAGGGGCCATCAATGATTTGCCCCCTTAAATAAAGGCGGTTTGGACAACGAATGAGATGACAAGTTGCAATTGGTTGGAAAAATTTTTAGCAATAATATTGTATTGGCAACCTTCAAGGCTAATAGGTCAGTGATCTTTCATTAAAAGGGGGTCATTTATTTTGGGGATGGGGCTGATAAAAGATGAGTTGCAACCTTTAGGACTGAAAACGTTACGTTCAAACTCATTAACATATTTAGCAATGTCATCTTGAAGAATGTCCTAATAGGTTATAGTGAATTTGAAAGTAAAACCATCTGGTGCCGGGGCTTTCTCACCTCCACAATTCCAAACCTCATTTGAAACTTGTGTGATTCCATCTAGGAGTCTTTGTAGAGTTGACATAGTCAACCCATATACCTAGAAGTTGCTTATTTATATTTTACCGTCAAGAGCAAAATGGTTGAACTCAAAAACTTCATTTAAATTGAACAGGTCAAATGCATATTTAAATGCATATTTGCTTTTTAATGGGATTCATTAAAACATTAGTTATTTACTTATTTTCTTTTAATGTAGTTTACATAATCACATTCACAGTACTTCTTCGTATAAAGTTCATAATAATGGGACAAAAGCTTTTGTGGTAATCTGAGCCAACGTGTATCAAGGATTCCATTCTTGCCAGAACCATGCCGAACTGATACCCACCCTGCGCAGTCCACCTGTTTTCTTACGGATCAGACGGTGTCGTTTTGCTTTTTGATAGTCCTTTATCCGTTTTCTTTCCTGTGAGAAGAGAGCTTAGAGAAGATGCTCATGCATATTTAGTGAAACTTTTCTGACCGAGTAAAGGTTTATCTACTTATTAGTCGATTTACTTTAGCTGTTATCTCTTAACAAGGCCCCACTTTCGATTTGAGTTCTGCTTATGTTGTATTTCAATAGTTTTTTGGCATCTTGTTCATTATGTGCTGATTTTTGTGTGTTAATAACAGCTTGTGGAGCACTTTTTCCAGTCAGTTGTCAATACATCTGGAATGACCCTTCACATCCGCCAGGTAAATTCTAATGTTGCATCAGCATTGTATTATATATCACTTAGGTAACTTCAAATACTAGGTTCGCAGTAAAATGTGTCTATTACTGTAAGATGTTAATAAATCCCTTGGGGTTTTTTCTTCTTATTGATATTTATTTATAGAATTACAAATTACATTTGACTACCCTGAGTTATTACACTTGAGTACCTCGAACTATGACATAATCTAAACTAATACAATATACCATAATCACGGTCTAATATACCCCCGCAGTCTAAGGCGGAGGATTCCGAAGACTAAGAGTCTAAGACTAGACCGAAAACACGCGGTATGCTTAGTGCGTTGATTGACGAAACATGGAGAACGAACTTGACCATTTTGAAATTTCTCTCGAACAAAGTGAATATCAATCTCGATATGCTTAGTGCGTTGATGTTGGACCGGATTCTCAGAAAGATAAATGGCACTAACAATATCAGTAGACGCCAAGGAGGCTCGACAAAGAGGACAAGCAAGCCCGAGCAATAAATTACGAATCCAACGTAACTCAGAAACAACATTTGCAATGCCTCTATATTCCGCCTCAGCACTAGATCAAGAAACAACTGATTGGCGTTTAGAGGACCAAGAAAGAAGATTGTCCCCCACAAATACACAATACCCAGATGTAGACAGCCTAGTGTCAGGGCAACCAGCCCAGTCAGCATCTGTGTAAGCAACAAGTGTAGACAAAGAAGATGACCGCATCCATATACCCATATCAAGAGTCCCCTTGACATAACGCAAGATGCGTTTTAATGCAAGAAAGTGATCTATGAGGACATGCATGAGCATGCACACCTGCTGAACGCCATACGAGATATCCGGGCGAGTAAATGTCAGATACTTAAAAGCACCGCCAAACAATGTAGGATCATCAAAGGGAACACCTGCGTGAGCACCAAATTTGCCCGTAGTGTCAACCGGAGTAGAAACAGGGTTACAACCTTGCATCATAGCCCGTTGGAGAATATGAGAGGCATAACGGCTTTGAGACAATAATTACCCATTACAAGAGTGGGTGACAGAGATACCCTAAAAATAACTGAGAGGACCCACATCCTTCATGGCAAACTAACGGAGTCTAGTAATTACTTTATGAAGAGGCATATACTGAAAATTAAATGTCGAAAGTTCTACCCATTTATTTTCTAATTGGTCAAAACGGTAAAAAAGGAAAGTCTTGTAACAAACAAGATTTTAGTAGATCAAAAGTCTTCAAAAATATGTTTTGTTCGATTTATGTGTTTTTTAAAAGGTGTGAATTACTCGCGATTTGTGAATCATGCTAGAGAGCCCTCTCGATGAGCAGATCCTCATTTCAACCCTCGAGGAAGTAACCCCTACCTTGCCAAAACTCGAACCTGAGACCTTGGAGGGTGAAACTCCCCCCTGCCCACCCTAAGCCAAACCCAGATGCCAATACACCTGAGTGAATTGGTTGTTCACTTAGGACCCCCTAAGTCCTAAATCAAACTTGGGTATTTATTGAAGTGATCCAACACTTATAATTATAAATTTAACAGCCTATTATTTATGAGAGGAAGGAGTTTAACTTTGGACTAGATGTATTTTAGTGCCTCGCTGGTTCTGTAAAATAAGTTGATGCTCAAACCGCCCATTTTGCCATCTATTCTGGAAAAGCATACCATCTAACTGAATTTTTTTTTTTTTTTGTTGATTCGTTAGTTATTACCGAGCTTTTATTAACTGAAATATCTATAAGACTCTTTACTAGTCTTTATTCAACATTTTTTTTATCATACGAGTGCAGCTTGCTGGGAAAAATTCTCACCATATTATTGAGGCAACATTCAAGGCATTTGCAAGGGCTCTGAGGCAAGCAACGGAATATGATCCACGTCGGCGTGGGACTATCCCTAGGTTTGTTTCCGTGCTATTAATTCTTTACAGTAGGCTGTTGTTGTCTAATGTGGATTATCTTTCTAATACTCTTTTTCTTTTATCTTTGAATTCTACTATTAAGGGATTGTTTATATACAACCTTACTCTTTAAAGGAACCCATGTACTTAAATTTCTTCTTCTTATATTGATTTTACATGTGCACAGCTCAAAAGGGGTGTTGTCCCGTTCATGATGCACTTTAGCAAGAAATAGCAAATCGTGGATCATGGTAAATAGAATGAGAATTTTTTTTCTCACATTTAAACTTCTATGTATACTTGACAAAGAGAGAAGCTGTTGAAATGTGCAGGAAATCGTGATGTTACTTACTTTTGCCATTGATTCAGTTTAGTTGTCATGTAGAAGAGAACATTGTTGTACATCACATGGAAGTGATTTCATCCTTTCAAATCATGACCTTATCTTACATCATCGATAAGATGTCTATCTTCATGAGGCTATGTGGAGATGTTAATGTAAATGAGACTAAAACGTGATGTTCAAATCCTCGTGTTAACTGGATGAGTTCATGTGGCATGAGAAGTTTTATAGACTCATTTATTCTTCCGTGAAAGTTGCCATGTTTTGATGTTAATTTAATGTGCTTTTTAGTTTTTCATGCCAACTATAATAACCATCTAGCGATGTTGTTTCGTTTGTTAAATAATGTTGACCTTGGTTCATAGAATTCTTGTGTTTTTTATTTTAATTTATTTGTTATTTCAACTTTAAAATTTTTATAATGGATGAACAATAAGCTATCTGTGAATCATCATTGTACACATTGTTTTTTGTGTTTTACTTAAGTTACTTATTGATTAGTTCAATTAATTCCTATATATTAAAGTAATATACCATATGCAAAATATTAGTTAGAAAATCAAATTTGTCTAAATATTCAATTAATATGTTGTTTAAGAGGGAAGTGGGTGATGGTAGGGGCATTCGTTTTTGGGTTGACCCGTGTCTCTAAAAGACGAATTGCCATTGTTATTTAGCTTAGAAAAAGAGAAAAAGTGTTGGGTGAAGGATAGGATTGGGGATAATATGGTGTGGGCCGGGACTGGAAGAGAACACCTTCAGGGAACGTACAGTGACCTGGACGAACTAGTAAGGTTGACGAATATGGTGGAGAGGGTGGTTCTCTCGACATCTAATGATAGATAGGTTGGGATGGGGAATGTAAGGGGTTAAGGGTATTTTTTTTTTTTTTTTAACGGCAAAATAAGTAAATATATTAAACAAAAGGAGGGCCAACTAGCACTTTTATGTTATCTAGAAACTAATAAAATCAAAAGTTCCTAGAAACTTCTTGGAGCTTGAACTGCGAAGAACACAAAAAGAGGCTAAACAACTCGTGTCAGTTACAAATACTCAAAACACGAGAAAATCCCTCACCCAACGAAGGCCGATCCACCTGCTTTCACTTCGTGGTGTATTTGATGCATTCCCATATAAGCCCCAAGGAAAGAAAAAACGACGTACTAAGTAACGCTGAGAGGCAGAGAGGATTCTTGATCCAATCCACCCACGGAATCTTTTTCTTATTGCATCTACTAGAGTACCAAGCATAAGAGTGAGTAACAATAAGATCAAACAAGTACTCTTATGATGGATCCTATTATTAAAAACCTTCTTGTTACGATACTTCCAGATGGACCACCATACGCAGAAAATAATGGCTTCGATGGGCTGTTTTTTTAGTATTCTGATGGAGGAAAGATTTTAGTAACATATTTGTTTCTAAATGGGCGAAGTGGGTTCCAATAAATGGCAATATTTTCCTTTGGAGAGCTATAATGGATCGTGTTCTCCAAAGTTGGCAGCGCTACAGGTCCGTTAATGTTTCTTTGGGGACGCGGTTTGTGGTATGTGTGAGGATGATATAAAGACTATTGACCTTATAGTTTGCTCGTGTTGTGTGGCCACGGTGGTTTGGCATCTTATCCATATGCGGTGTGGTACCACACCCATTGTTATTCTCTCTTAAGGACGTGGTAAATCTACATAAGCATGTCGTGATATGTAAGCAAGTTACAAAGGTTTTTAAAAAAGTTATTTGGTTGGCGTGTTGGTGTATTTGGAAAGTGAGGAATGACAAGAGGTTCAATAATATTGAGGCGTGTCTTGTGAAGATCGTGCAAAACATCAAATCTTTCCGTTTCCTATGGGTTAGAAATAGATCACATCTTAAGCACCTCAAGTGAGAGGATTGGTGTATATTCAATTTTGTAGAGTGGTGTTATTATGTTGTAATACGGCCGCGCGCTTACGATTTGCAAGGCTGATGTTAATACATTCACTAATTTTATCTTTAAAAAAAATTAGAAAAAGTAAGTTTTTCAATTTAACACATGTATGGGTAAGGGCCTAATCAACAACTAGCGATACCAATTTACACGTAAATAATATCAAGTTCATTTCTGATCCATATTAGTGATCAGTTGAAACTATAATATCATACAGGGGCTATAAATATATATACTTGTTATTGCCTAATTGACTTTGTAATAGGAACATGATTGATTGTACTTGCTCCACAATTAGTGCTTGAAGAGAATTCACCTACAAGCCAGTGATCATCCTTCTCGGTGAAAAACGCCGGCTCCTTAGGTTGAGGCACTGCACCTTCACCTGCCAACATCCGAATTACATTCGACATGTTTGGCCTTTCTTCAGGACTATGCTGAACACATAACAACCCAACTTCGATTGACCTCAAAACTTCGGGTGGTCGACAAGATTCAACTAAAGTTGGATCAATCAATTCCATTAACCTCCCTTCCTTGTATAAGAGCCATGCCTGATTGAAATAGATGCATATGTAGCTATAGTAATAAATAGATGGCCACATATTGCATATTGAAGAATCAGAGTAGTTTGTGACTAGTGAACTTACATGTCCGATAAGATTATTTTCGTTCTCTGGTTGGATTAATCCCCTATTTCTTTTCCCAATCAAAATCTCCAGTACCAAAACACCAAAGCTAAATACATCTGACTTTATCGAGAAAACACCTTCTAGAGCATACTCCGGGGACATGTAACCACTACACATCGTAGAAAAGCTTATTATAAGAGATAACAACTGATTATATTGCAGATAATAATTAGATTTAATAGTTGGTTTCAATGGCTTACTATGTGCCTACAACTCGTTCTGTGTTAGCTTGGGTCTCGTTTCCACCAAAACTTCTAGCTACGCCAAAGTCTGATATTTTTGGGTTCATGTCCTCATCCAGTAGAATGTTGCTAGCTTTAAGATCTCTATGGATGATTCTTAGTCGTGAATCTCGATGCAAGTAGACAAGTCCTCGAGCAATTCCCATGATAATATTGAAGCGCTTTGTCCAATCAAGAAGCATGCCTTTTCTTTTATCTGCGCAATGTGTTGGTTAATTAAGTTATACCATGGCCGGGTTCTAATTTTACTCATCAGTTATATATGTAGTGTAATTTGTAAATATAGTATATATGATTAATTCTCACCGAATATAAATGAGTCTAAGCTTCCATTTGGCATGTATTCATAAACCAAAAGCTTCTCGTTTCCTTTTATGCAGCAGCCAAGAAGCTTTACAAGATTGCGGTGTTGAAGTTTTGAAACGCATATGACTTCATTCTTAAACTCATTTACTCCTTGGCTGGAAGACTTGGAGAGACGCTTGACTGCGATTTCTATCCCCTCGTCTAGATGACCCTGGAGATTTTAGCAATGTGAAAACTTAATTATATATACAATCCTCATTGATATATTTAATTTGTTGGCTAACACAATTTATTATCTTGTTATATAAAGGCCGACTTGTGCTTAATATATAATTCAAAGTATTAGTTACTTATACCTTAAAAACGGTTCCAAATCCACCCTCTCCAAGTTTATTGTCAAGTGAAAATCTAGCCGTTGCATTAGCTATTGTAGTAAAGCTAAGTAATGGTAGTTCCATGGCTTCATCGTGCCTTTCATAAGCATTCCACAATCCCCCTACACATACGACTAGACTTTAATTACCAATCCGTATATATAACCAATATATATATATATATATTATATATATTATCAGTTCAAAAATGCATCTAGGAGCGTTATAGATTTTAGACTCGTAACTTGTTTGACTACGACAATGCTAGAGCACATAAACTAGAGGAGAGAACTGAGAAGATGAGCAGGGCCATATATGAGTTTAACAATTTTGGTATGAAAAAGAACATATTTTAGTTTGACACCACAAGAAATTAATCTCCAATTTATTTAAAAAAATGGTATTGGATGGGTACCACTGAGCCCATGTACCCTTCGGGTACAATGCCTTAGAGACATCCCAGGTGAAAATACCCCAGGGAACTAGGTGGGAACAGGATTCGAACCCGCGACTTACAGTCTGCCTAGAACCCCTTTAAAGAGCGATAACCACTGGGCTATTGCGCGCCAAATGGTTTAATCACCAATTTATTCTATAACTTTTTGCACAAAATACTTATTTGATCGAACTGTTTATACATATAGTGCTTTAAGTCTTAGAATGTTTATATTGCTAAACAAGAACTCAAGAATTTTTACCCTTCCTTTTAATCCATGCATATATACACCATGTAGATATGAGTGCTATAACAAGAACCACAGCAAATATGATAAGTAAGATAGCTCTAACGTTTGCTCCTCTCTTTTCTTTGGAAATAACTGCATATAATATAGTAATATATAAAATATATATACCAGTAATTAAAATATAGACTGTTAATTTAATTTCATGCATGCATAGTACGTACGTACTTTGAATTACATGTAATGTTTGCATTTTGTTTATAAGTTACCTAATTCCGAAGAAGCCATTCTTACAAAAATATCTCGGCCAGATCCACTGCCTTCGGGAAACACTCTGATGTCCATAAGATCATTCACCCAAATCAAGCATCCGGCACCGCTGCTTTCTATATTTGCGTAAGCCATGCAACTACAATTCTTTAGGCAATGAGTTCTACATTCCTCCATGGTCATACTCGTATTGAACCAAGAACTCTGCGTATCTGGCAACTTCACATTAGTGTAATTCGTAAACCCGTCGTCTGATTGCCCATTACTATGACAATTCAACGACGTTCTTCTGACACATCCATCTGTCCATCCAGTCGGTGTTTCCCAATTCTCTTCGTATTCAGGAACAAATCTTTTCTCATCCATGCAAGCACAAGAGGGCTTATTTGTGGTCGTATTAACACTGCAGCTTCCATAAGCATTACATGTATTGTATGTATCACATATATCTCTAGGTAATGACACAGTAGGCAGCCATTTTCTTGCATCTTCGGCCCACATAAAACTTTCTAGCTGTCCTGTAGAATTCAAGATGACCCTTGATGGGATAGTATTGTTTTCAAGATTAAATGTTAAAGACACTTCCTTTTCACTAATAACTATATTGAATGTAAAGTTAAAGTTCCCAACAAGCCGTTCCTTACGCCATGGTCCAGCCCGGAATATCTTCACCCCGTTTTTCTTTAGTATATTTTGAGGATAATTGCCTCTGTCCACGCCCCAGGTGAAATCACCTGGGGCGGGATCCTGACTAGTCTTCCATGATGAGAGAATCCACTCTATTTTTTTTTCATAATCTTCCCCTAGCTTCATGCCAGGTAAAAGAGTATCAGTTGGATTATCAAAACTCTGCCACAAAACCTTGGAATCGGTATCGTCCATGACAACCAAGTTGCCAGTATCGAGAAGCTTCGCAGTTGTATTTCTTGATCCTGTATTAGTGTTTGATGAGGACCAAATGGTTTCATTAGTGGTATCTCTTATGAGGACTAGATCTCCCTTATCTGAAATCCGTAACACATCTACTGATGATTTAGGACGCGGGTATTCTCTATTAGCCACCCAAACCACTATTTGAACAGACATGTTTTTGTACCAAATTCCAAGAAATTTTGTCTCAGAATTGGGTCGGAAGAATCCTAGTTCGAAAATTCCTCGTGGCGAGACGAGAGTGTCTCCATTTGTTAAGTGGCTTGAATATGTAATAGTGTTGAGTTCAGCTGCATATATTTTATCAACATTATGGAGTAGTATTACTAAAGAAAACAGAAAAAGAAACCTCATGATGAATACTCCTCCCTCCATGCTCAATATGATAATATACTATAGAATTAAGATAGAAAATAATAAATTAGTATATATCTTAATAATTAATGTATTTTGAAATGATTTGGATGTTATCATACGGATTATTAGAATTATATATCACGTACTGTATATATCTATATATAAATGTTCGAAGGTCCACTTGATCATTCTACGTAGACCTTTTCTTGATCATTTGCTAACGTCCTAATAACCTGTAGTATGTATTTGCATATGGACTAGAATATATGATCGAAGTTGACTTTGAGTTATATATATATGTTCACGTGGTCCTAGTTAGCTTATGAGAGGGTGCATGTGGTCCTAGTCCCAAGGCCTTTAAGACAAACTTCTTCGTGACTTCTTCATTGTCACGTCAGCATCACACCACTTAGGACTCCCCTTAAGACTCCCTCTGCCTATAAGACAAACTTCTACCCCACATTAGTTCTCTCCTACCTCACATTAGTTCTCTCCTACCGCACATGCGTGTTGACCTACGGAGTGCTAGGGAGGTATTGGAATTAATATGATTCATATTGTAAACATAATGAAAACATGATAATATTAATGTGTACCTGACGATTTAGAGGACTTTGTAAGAGCAAGAATGTTTGCCATTGATGTCGGGTTCCCAAAACGAGATGATTGTTTAATAATGGGATTAAGAATATGGGAGAGAAAGTGCACACACAAGAATGAGATTAAGATTAGGGTTTAAAATGTTGTACATGACACTCTATTTATAGAGAGAACATTTACAACTTTAGCCTTCTGGTGCTTAGTATGTGCAATATAAGTTCTCGTAGTTCCAATTATCAAATGGGAAACTCTATAATATGTCTTTAAGATTAAATACGTCCATCGTTTAGTTACTAGACATAGGGATTTTAGTTATCGCCAATTATCATATCACGAATGATAAACGACAACCAGTGACGGTCACATTTAACGTGGTTCCAACAGGAGGACGCTCCATGTCAATGAAGTCCTGCGTCTTTGGTGCTTGGGACACACCATCAAGAAGATTATAAGCAATGGCCTAATTACTGTAAGATCGAGGACCTCCTTACAATCTCATCATCTCCTTAGTTACTTTATTTTTTTAAAATATTCATTTATATTATCCATAAATAAACATGTATATTTCCCAATAATAATAAAAGGACATCCTAAAATCATTTTTGAAAAAACCATAACCCTTAAATGAAAAGCAAATTTAAATTAAAACTTTTAGATTGTTTTGCTTACATCATCTACCATATTTAGATTAATATACTAAGTTATTATTAATATATACTAAATTAGTAAATACTAAATCACATTATACATTTACGTTTAATGATATTTAGTGCATGTATATATTTGATGGCTAACTCCAAAATTGGTTGAATTTTTAGTTAATAGCTATTCATTAGTTTTTAATAACATCTTTTGCCGTCTTCAATATTAACTCCAAACCCAAATTTGCATTTAGAACGTTTGAGTAGTTCACTTGGTAGTGGTTTATATCTTGTGAAGAAAATATTAAATCTTTAAGTCTTGACATAAAAATATTTGGGGTATAACAATAGAATAGATTGGTGTAAATATAATACTTAGTTAAAAAAAAAATACACATTAGTTTTGAATTATATAAATCAGGATTTTACCCGCATTATGTGTGACTATTAAATCAATTTTTTAAAACTTTAAATATAGACATTTTTATCGATAAACGCGTTGCGGGGCCTCAATTGTTGTGTTAAAATGATTGCATTTATTTATTATATTTGCATTGAAATAAAATAGATATTTATTTTAATTTAGTTGGACGCGCAATGCGGCAGTGGTCGTGGCGGCGACGATGTGGTGGTAGGTGCAACTGTTGGTGGTAGATGAGGCGTCGATTGGTGTAGATGTGAAGTCCCTCACTCGATGGTTTAACCACAAATGTAGAATACAACAAGTCAAGTAATCACTAGATAGGACTAGTATGAAACTTCAAGTAAGCACTATATTGGACTAGTATTACAATAAATATAAATGCAAGAAAATATATAAAGTAATACGCACTTAAGCAATATAAAGATAAACAAGTAAAGTGAATGGTGAGACACAACGTAATTTTCAAGTGCATTTTATTTATTGATGTTAAATAAAATACAAGGTTGTTGCGGAACAAGATATTACAAAGTAAGTATCTAAACAACCTATGAATTACAAGTGATCTAACTTTGCTAAATAAACTCCTTGATCGAAATACTTAAAGTTGTGCAGTATAACTGTTTAGATCGAGAGTATTTGAGCAAAAGCACCAAATTGCAAAAGTGTATTTTGGACGAGGGAAGTGACTTGGTATTTATAGGCAAAAAGAATAAATATAATATTCTTTTTTCCGTACAAATATGGTTACATGCATTTAAAGAAATTACTTTAATTCCTTAAATGCATTGATTAAAGTACAAGAATAAAGTCACATGATAGTGACTTGTCTTCTAATTAACCAACCACCTTTACATGCGTGTAAAACTTTTAACAAAGGACAAATGGATTGTCCGGGTAAAGGCATGTAAAGGCATAAAGTCAATTCCTCGTAATCAGTGTTCAGACTTGTAAGGTCTATAACACTGACAAGGACTCCAGTCAGGAGATCTGGTAAGTCTTCCAGTGAGCTCCGCTATTTTGTGAGACTTCTTTCTTCAGACTTCAGTCTTCGACTTCAGTGAGAATGTTCTTCAGTGAGATGACCTTTGACTGGAGAGAAGTCCAGTGAACAAATCTGGTGGAATCCAGATTCCTGTACAAGTAAGTTGTTCACTGGTCTTCACATAATTTCTGGACAAATCTTCAGAGGGCTCCATACTCTTTATCTGGACAAAGTTCAGTAAACATATCTTCGTCTGGAGCGAGTCCAGTAAATCTGGACCTAACAGTAGATTATTGATATAAAGGGTTAATAGAAAAATTTTAAATGATAAAGAATTGGTAGTGTAGCTTAATTATTAATGTTAAGGGGTAGTGTAAATAAAAATATTTTAATGCTTAGTAAAAATATTACATATTTTAAGGGTGGTAGATTACAATATTACATGAAATAGCATTTTAGACATTTCTCCCATGTAACTTTTAACATAGGGGTATTTTCTTTAATAAGTTGTATAGATAATGAGTAACATTTAAATACCAAAAAATATATAAATTATGTAAACTGAATTGAAAGTATTTAAAAATCTAATATCGGACATATGAAAAAACCATACTTTTAAATTTAACAAACAAAAACTTTAAATTTTTTTCAACTTTTTAATTACACCAATAATTCAATACATTGCCACAAATGATATCTACCAAGTTTGAATCATTTTAGGCCATTTTCTAAAACAAATATCTTTTGCAATGCACATAAATATGTACTAATTCTCATAAGAAGATCGTAATCCACTTATTAAGTTCTAATAAATTAACTCGCCATAATCATATGACAATTTGAGGATAAAACTACCTCATGGATAGTAGCCTACTTGGTAGTATATGAACAATAAAATATAAATCTATATTAATACAGTTAGTAATTAAAATGATTTAAGATAAGCATAAACAAAAGAATCGTCAAACACTACAAATAATGAATAGATAGTTAGTAATTGGGTGGTAAAGGCTTTGGCTTTTTGGGGAGAAAACTAAAGTTCCAACCTTGACAATGGTGTTTATTTGGTGTATTTAAATAATTAATAGTAGTTTAGAATTTGTTGTTAGTGTAGTTGTTGAGAGTCTCCGGATGACTCTCAGGTTCAAATCCCCGTTCAGCCAACTTTGAAGTATAGGTAGTCCTTCTATGAGTGTTTTACTTGGGTATATTCAGATTAGAGGGTAAGGTATACCTCTACAAAACATTTTTGAATAATAATAATATCATTAAATCTCTATATGTCTGATTTATAATTATTGATAATATTATTATAAAAATTTAATATTTTTATCCCGCGTATTATGCTTGAAAATAATCTAATATTTATAAATATATATATATATTTAAAAGAACATGGTGAGAATACTTAAAAACTACATTTTGATGCATTAAAAAACCATAAAACTGATATAGTGCATAATTAATTATCATTGTTTAAGTGTTTAACAATACATTGATCCGTCAAAATCGAAAAAATCACGTTTTTTGTGGGATGCATCATTTTGATGAATATGCATCCAAGATGGATGTACAAAACAAAAAACGTGATTTTTTTTATTTTGATACATTAATGCGTTGTTAAACACTTAAATAATGATAATTAGTTATGCACTATGTTAGTTTTATGAACTTTTAATGTATCAAAATGATGTTTTTAAGTGTTTTCAACGTTCTTATTTTGAAAGTATTATATATATATATATATATGACACGAATTACACCGCAATAATAACAAACTGCTGCATCAACATTGATGATAATTAATAGTATATATATCTATCAGAACCAATGACAGACTGATGAGGCAATTCATGAGAACCATTGACGTACAGTAGTCACAATTATGTGTGGAATTAATTGGTTATTATCTTTGAAAACCGAGTTTCTGGGTAAGAATGGTTATGATAAAGAACATATATACTTGACAAACCTGGTTATAGAGACTATTTTTTGTTATATATGCACTATACACATATATATTACCATTTCTTACGTATGTACCACAATGTATAAGTTATATAGCTGACTGTATAAGTCAGTAATGCATAATTATGATACAATCATTAAATATAGTGGTACGAATATTACTCCTCTACCCATATAGATAAAATTACATTTTTGGTCTCCCAACTTGGCAAGATTCACAGTTTTTGCCGTTAAATGAATTAATTAAAAAAAAACCTTTAAAGTTGGTCTTTTTTTCACTTTACACTCCGCAACCTAACGGGATCAAATTTTGGCGGTAAAACCCCTCACGTGACCAACACGTGAGGGCATTTTAGTCATTTTTTCTTTTCGTCTTGTCTTCTACTCCTTCTGTTTACCTGCGCCTGATACTCTCTTCTTGTTTTTCTTTTCCTTTCTATAACTTTTAATTCATAAAATTGGAAGGTTATATTTCTAGTAAAAACAAGAATATATTCATCTATATAAGTATATATGTATAGATATATGTATGTATATATACTCTTATACTTAAACAATCATCATCCCATGAAATATAAAAACCCCAATCAGCATCATACATTCATACATACATAAACATAACTATTGTTTTAACATACCCACAAGATGAAATGACATACAAGGAAAGAAAAGAAAACAAGCAGAGTGAAAGAGAATGGTGGCGTGAGTTTGCAGAGAAAATTAAAGAGACTCTCCATTAGATTTTTATTTTCCGGCCAGATTATGGTCGTTGTTCCTGTGGATGTCCTACGACACCATCACCGCCGACACCGGCAACCTTATCTTCTTTTGACGATGGGTTTATGGGTCTCTTAACCCATTTCCGATGGTGGCCAGAACTTATAATTTTCACACACACACACACACACACATATATATATCATTAGAGTGAAAATCAAATGAGAACCAAATTAAAATGTGAACAAATAAGAACACTTAAAAACTACATTTTGATGCATTAAAAGTCCATAAAACTGACATAGTGCATAATCAATTATCATTATTTAAGTGTTTAACAACACATTGATCTGTTAAAATCGAAAAAATCACGTTTTTTGTTGGATGCATCATTTTGATGAATATACATCCAAGATGGATGCACAAAACAAAAAACGTGATTTTTTTGATTTTGACGGATCAATGTGTTGTTAAACACTTAAATAATTATAATTAATTATGCACTATGTTAATTTTATGGACTTTTAATGCATCAAAATGATGTTTTTAAGTGTTCTCACCGTTCTTATTTTAAAAATGTTCTCACCGGAGTGTTACCATATATCAATATATGTATATATATATTATCTTCTTCACTTTATTTTCATTTTGGTCTAGATCTACAATTTTCAAATGATATGTACATTAATTTACTGTTGGCTGAGAAACATATGCACCACAAAAAAGCCATCCATTCTATTTATTGATTTTTGATAATGATTTTCATGTTACTGCTATTGCTCATCGTGACCCAAAACATTTTTTTTTCTTTTCTAGTGTTTTCTTATATGGAAGGATTTGGGAAAGAAGACTTTATACACGAAATGACTAAAATGCCCTCACGTGTTGGTCACGTGAGAGGGTTGACGGCTAAAATTGGACTCTGTTAGGTCGCGGCGTGTAAAGTGAAAAAAATGACCAACTTTAGGGGGTTTTTTGTAATTAATTCACTTAAGTGTAAAAATCATGAAATCTTGCCAAGTTAAGAGGCCAAAAATGTAATTTTCTCACTCATATATTATTAGGAGTTGGATATTGTAAAACAAGTATTAAAGTAAAACAAATAAGATAAGATCTTGACTCTTAGATCATGGTCAATTTGATGCACAAAGATTCACGAAACAATTGATGCACTATGATTTTCATGATGCACGGTGATTTTTAATGAAGAAAAACTTATTGTTTTATTTGTTTTACGTTAATACTTGTTTTATTTTACCTAACATCGTATTATGTATATGTGGTCTTATTAGCATAATTTTTCTATTTACCATAATTATAAAAGCGCTTAAGTTATGTATTGAATTACATGTTTTTAAAGTTTATTGACATATAAATTTTATAAAGTTTGATGTTATAGAAGAATATTTTTTTTCTCAAACTCATCAGCATAGTCTTTTATTCATTGGTATATGAATCTGTTCGCATATTTATTCACATGGAAACAAACGGTTTTAAATTAGAATTAAGAAATTATTTAAAATAAAATTAATATATAATTCTAATTGTAATAGAATTTTATTTTTGTTAATAAGCAGACTAAACGGACACGTGTCGTTTTAAGATTATGCCACGTGTCGATCAAAAGATGTTGCAATCCTGTTTTAGTATTGATGCAGTTAGGACCCGACTTGAATGATAAGTTAGAATAATAAACTAAAATTAAGTTTCCAATTTTTTTATAGTTATTTATCATCACATTTTTATTTCAAATATTTTATTATTTTAGTTTTATTACTTTCCTTATTTTTAGGATATTGGAAAAGAATTTATAGGAGACGAGCATAGTGCCCGCCCGTTGTGGCGGCTAGAAGGTGAAAACAATATAAAAAGGAGGCAGTGGTGGAGATCGAGTGAGGCAGTGGTGGAGATCGAGTGAGGCAGTGGTGGAGGAGAGCAATGGAATTTTGGAAGCCAGAGATAAGATGTGTCACTATGTGTGAATATAATGTAAATGTTGAAGGTATTTTGGGGATGGAAAATATGCTTAAAGTCTTAATTTCAATATGCTTTATAAGGAGGTATAGATAAGTTTCTTGTAGTTACATAGTTTTTTGATTACTATTGAATGATAAGAACTTTGTTCTTGAACCTTTATGGTTTATTTAGTCTTTGATTTAATCTACTAGCATCGAGCCATTTGATTGCGTGTGAAACTGCATCGGTTGGTATCAAAGCTATGGTTTATCAAATGGCTCGTTGTGGAAGTGGGTATCTTTATCATAAAATCGCCGACAGAGGCAATGATGGAGGTGCTTCATATCTGTTTGATCGTGAGGTTGAGCAGCCCCAATTAACGACGCATGTGGCTTACTCCTGGATTTTGAGCAGTTGAGCGAGTCGAACAACTACAACACCTAGTCCTTGAATTGGGATTAGTATCATCATTCACATGGAAGGAAACGGAACCGGTTAAAACTGTCTGGGACGAGTTAACCGGGGATGAGGAGTATCCTTCTAATGGCGACATTATATATGATTCTTCACCTGTGTATGATGAATACGCGGATGAGGAATGGTACTTTTAATTGAATGGTTTCCTGGTTGCATAGATGATCTACTTTTCTTGGGTGAGAATGGTGATGTGGTGAATTCAGTTAGTTCGGCAGTAGATGAAATTTGTGATTGGATGGCTAAATTTATGGTTAAGAGTGTGGTATTTTTTTTATGTTGAGCCACATATTGTGAAGGAGTCAAATGTTCGTTTGCAACTTAAAGAGATTGCATCTCAATATTTTACATTTAAAATTCCAAATACTACTATTAATGAGATTAGCGTGGATAAATATAATACAAAAGAGTATTTTGCAAGTGTGGGGTATAATCAAAAGCTTATAACAGGACTCTTTGGTGGCAATTCCATAGATGTGAAGTTCATATTCGGATGGGGCATGCACATGTTATTTCCATTCGCTTATGATAGAGCCATAGGAAAACATGTAGAATTGTTTAAGAAATTCACAATCCTCGTGAGTATGATTGAGGGGTGTTTGTTTCGATCCAGGAGGCTGTGGTTTAATTGGTGTTGCCAAGCTTGCTAAAAAACTCGAGGATGAGTTTTTCGAAGAGGGAGAGAATGATGCAGTTAGGACCGACTTGGATGATAAATTAGAATAATAAACTAAAATAAAGTTTCCTATTTTTTTTTATAGTTATCTATAGTTTTAGTTTATCACATTTTTATTTCAAATCTTTGATTATTTTAGTTTTATTACTCTCCTTATTTATAGGATATTGGAAAAATATTTATTGGAGATAAGTTTCTTGTAGTTACATAGTTTTTTTTATTAATATTGAATGATAAGAACTTTGTTCCTTTATGGTTTATTTAGTCTTTGGTTTAATCTACTAGCATCGAGTCATTGATTGTGTGTGAAAGTGCATCACAACCTATGGTTTTAGGATGTCCTTTAATCGCCGATAAATCTGAAACTTTTACATGGGTCTTCCAAGCATGGGTTCGAGCTATATCTGCAAAAGTTGTGTCTATAATGGCCGATCAAGACAAGCCAATAATGTTCCCTACAACCCAAGTGGCTATGGTTCGGAACTTTGGACTCATTTAACAAGCTTGTTGAAAACTCGAGGACGAATTTTTTTGAAGAGGGAGAGAATGATGCAATGGGAAAGCCCATTGGGCCGAAACAGTTTAGCGTAGCCCAACTCATGGGGATCAGAATGGACCAGACTAAACTGGCGTGCAATCTTGGTGTGAAAGTGCAAGCTGGCAAAATCATTTATCCTATTTAGATTCATCTATTTTATTTTTAGATTTATTTTTATATCTAATGTTTCCTAATTTGTGTAGGGTTGTTTTTTCTTTATATACCGTAGGATTTTTCTATTATGAGACAGCTTGGATTTTTATTGATTTAAAGAACTTGTGTTCTTAGAACCCTTTGGTTCCATTATGGTCTTTGATTTAATCATTACTGTTTGAGCCATTTGTTTACATAAGAAAAACTGCATCAAGTATATTGGTAGATTGTATACGTTGCTAATTTTTCGACAATATTCTGAGAGTAGTATGGGTATGATAGCTCATTCATGAAAAATAATACTCCCTCCATCCTACTAAAGTGTCATGTTTTTAGTTTTCAAATTAGTCTAACATTTACATATTTGACTTTAAATAATTTTTCTTGTGTTTGGTAATATTTGATGAACGTTATATGAATTGATTTTGTTATGTGTTTTTTAATGGTATAACTTTTATTAAGTTTTATACGTATAACATAAAAATATATATTTAAGATTAAAATTTAAAAATAAAGACTTTAAATATTAAAAATAGAACATTTATAATGAAACAGATGGAGTACATAATATTGGACCATGTGGTTACTTGCTAAAGATCATACAATCCAATATATATGAATATATTAGTCTCGAAGGTGATAACAATATATTATATCATAGGTGTAGTATGTTTTAAATATGGAGAGTGATCTGTATTATCCTGTACTGGTGTACAGATTATCTCTTATTGGTTGTGTACCTTTGAAGTAATACATAATACCAATTGGGTGGTAATTGAATCCTTAAAAAGACGTGGTGTGTAGGGCAACTAGAACATGTGGAGGTTACCATCACGGTGATACCATGTTGTCCCCTTATAGACACCTTTGGTGATAGCCACTTTCTTCTTTTTTTTTTCCAAGTCACCAATTTAATTACAATTAAAACTGAAAAATCAATAATCGTTATCAATAAATTTTGTAGTGACAATAATACCCTTTTGATAATTTAGTAATCCTCAAAGTTTATAACCAAGTGCCACCAAACGTTTGAGACAAAGACCACTTCACCAGCCTTGCATACACATTCCCATGGATTTCTTTTTCCATCTGGAGGAACAAAACCCATTTGTTTGAACCTTTCACCACTGAATTCCAGCTTGAAGTCGAATTAGAATTGATATGGAATGAAAAAGCTCACCATGCTGGTCTAATGAAATCTACACAGAATATGTTTATTCAACACTTGAAAGCTGCAACAATGGTTGATTTTGCTTCCTAATACACCTCTATAGGTTTAATTCGTAACAATCAAAGGCATACATAAACATATAGTACGTATTCCCAAAAAAGCGTCTTTAAAACCGATTTGTCTAAATCATTTCGTCATCTAATTTGTTACTTGTTAAAGACTTTGGAGATCCGTATATTGAGAGATCTATCACTTCGGCATAAATCGCCTACTTAACTACCTAATGAACAAATTATTCGCAACTTCTTTATCTATATCAAAGAATTCTAGAATATGTAGATAATGAAATGCCAAAAAAAAAAAAAACTAAACTAAATATCATGGACGTCTTTATCAGAATATGTTTATCATAATGAACAATAGATCACTTACCATGGGATAGACAATTTCATCATCACTTATCAACAATATAAATGTAATGAAGAAAAACAACAGAAGAAATAATAAACACTAGGGAGGAGTATTACCATAAAACACACTAGGGAGGAGTATTACCATAAAACAACTTTGATTGTGAATGATGAATTCTGATTAGGTTATGTTGTGAGTGTGAAGTCCCTCACTCGATGGTTTAACTCATAAGTATAAAATACAACAAGTCAAGTAATCACTAGATATGACTAGTATGAAATGTCAAGTAAGCACTAGATTGGACTAATACTACAATAAATATAAATGCAAGAATATATATATATAAAGTAATACGTACTTAACCAATATAAAGATAAACAAGTAAAGTGAATGGTGAGACACAACGTAATTTTCAAGTGCATTTTATTTATTGATGTTAAATAAAATACAAGGTTGTTGCGGAACAAGATATTACAAAGTAAGTATCTAAACAACCTATGAATTACAAGTGATCTAACTTTGCTAAATAAACTCCTTGATCGAAATACTTAAAGTTGTGAAGTATAACTGTTTAGATCGAGAGTATTTGAGCAAAAACACCAAATTGCAAAAGTGTATTTTGGACGAGGGAAGTGACTTGGTATTTATAGGCAAAAAGAATAAATATAATATTCTTTTTTCCGTACAAATATGGTTACATGCATTTAAGGAAATTACTTTAATTCCTTAAATGCATTGATTAAAGTACAAGAATAAAGTCACATGATAGTGACTTGTCTTCTAATTAACCAACCACCTTTACATGCGTGTAAAACTTTTAACAAAGGACAAATGGATTGTCCGGGTAAAGGCATGTAAAGGCATAAAGTCAATTCCTCGTAATCAGTGTTCAGACTTGTAAGGTCTATAACACTGACAAGGACTCCAGTCAGGAGATCTGGTAAGTCTTCCAGTGAGCTCCGCTATTTGTTAGACTTCTTTCTTTAGACTTCAGTTTTCGACTTCAGTGAGAATGTTCTTCAGTGGAAAGATCTTGACTGGAGTGAAGTCCAGTGAACAAATCTGGTGGAATCCAGATTCCTGTACAAGTAAGTTGTTCACTGGTCTTCACATAATTTTTGGACAAATCTTCAGAAGGCTCCAGTAATCACGTCTGGAGCGAGTTCAGTAAATCTGGACCTAACAGTGAGAATGAAAACTAGCGGCTTATTTGGCACTCTAAAGAGGGTATTATAGGCATTATACAGTTTAATGATTATTACTATTGATTTTTCAGTTTTAATTCTAATTAAATTGATGATTTTGGGGAAATTTGATATTATTTTTATTGGGGTTGGGGATATATGATATTTTTAATAAGAATTAGGTATATATGATATTTGTAGTGTTTAATGAGAGAAATTTGAAAATATCTCCTTTATATACAATTGAAGTATTGGAGATTGTAAATAACCTAATTCCAAAGTTAAGTTGGATCATTCACGTACATGCTCCATATAAATATGTTTAGATATACACAAGGTTGGAGAACTCGTGACTCAGATTCGACTCGGCGAGGGAGAGAGTCTGGAGTTTTTAGAGACTCTGACTCGACTTGTGGTGAACTCGAATTGGAATTTTACATACAAACATAAGTATTTGTGAAATTATATGTAATAGAACTTTAAAAATATCTTCCAAACTTCAGATTTTCGCAAAATTGCTTAAAAATAGTAACATAATAATTCAAAACTTGAAAATTAAACGTATGATTAGTTGATAGAATCACGTTTCATCATCATTTTGTGTGTATCGAAGTAAGAGAACTTGTGACTCGAACTCGACGAGGCAAGGGGGGGGGGGAGTCAAGAGTTTATTTTGGGTTATCGACCGACTCGGAAAAGTTTTACAACCATGGGTATACAAGAGTTTGATTGTCGTGAAAGACTGGCATGCACTTAAAACATTCTCAATATGGGCTCATTAGTTCTACTCATACCAATAAATCTTTGGAACAAATTCCTATCTTCACAACATACTCCCTTATTATAGATATCACATATAACCAATATTGTCCTTTATTATTGTTGGTTAAGAAAGAGGTTAACGACTAGGCCTTTATCACATATAAGCAAATGTTTCAAATGCTTCTTATGAGGGGTGTAAACGAGCCGAGTCGAGCTCAATACTGTCAAGTTCGAGCTCGAGCTCGAATTCGTTTTAGAAGCTCGGACTCAAGCTCGATCGAACCTTATTGTTTATGCTCGAGCTCAACTCGCGATGTTTTAAAAAGCTCAAGCTCAACTCAAACTCGACTCAAGCTCGACTTGTTTATCAAAAAAACTCTACAAGTTCAAGCTCAAGCTCGAGCTCGGTAATTTAACTAAGCTCGATTATCAAAAGTTCGTGAAAAAAACTCGTTAGTCTATAATACATTAATTAATGCATATATATTATTATATTATTATATTATATATTATATATGAAAGCTCGTTTAGGCTCACGAGCTTATTCGAGTTATGTATTCGAAGTTCGAGCTCAAGCTCGATTAGTAAACTAGTCAATAGTTAAACTCGAATTCAACTCGAGCTCTTTTAGGCTCGGCTCGAAACAAGATTTTTCTAAATCGAATTCGAATAATTGGCGATCATGATTGACTCGTTTATACCCATACTCCTTATGATCCAGGCCTATGCCTAAACGTCTAAAGTTGAAACATCCTATAGACGGGATCACATCGAGATTCACTCATGAAAAAGATTCAGGGTGTAGTATCATATGTGGGTCAATCAATATTTGTCTCCCAATAATACATGAGAATGAGGCTATAACACTTAAGGTTGTAACTCTCTTCACTTAATTCATCTATATATCACTAAGACACTTCAATAAATATGTCATTTTCTCAAACTTATTTTTACAAACTTATAAAAAATGTGAAAAATTTTGTTGATTTAATCACATTTAAAAGTGTGTAAAAATAATTCATTTAAAAGTGTGAAGAAATTTTAAAAATCACAATATTTACACACTTATAAATGTGGAAAATAAAAGTCTACACTTTCAAGTATGTAAAAATATATCAATTGTTCACACTTAAGATTGTGAAAGTTAATTTGTAACACCTATTTTCTTCACACATGGAGAGTGTGAACAAATCATGTGTTACAAATTAACTTTAATACTTTGAAGTGTGAAAACATTTGACAATTGTTCATACTTTTAAGTGTTAACATTTTGTTTACACATTTATAAGTGTGAAAAAATTATAACTTTTAAAATTTATCCACACTTTTAAATTTAATTTTTTTACACATTTTCATATGTGATTAAATTTATAAATTTTTTCACACTTTTTATAACCAATTATGAACATATAAATTTTTTTTTAGTGAAAGCGAATTAAAAAGAGTTCACCCTTCAAGTTAATAACTACGTAGTGATTGGTAATACTATTTTAGAATGATCTAATTTATTTATGGATAAAATATATTAAATTGGAACATGGTTGCATCAAAAATTAATGTCAGGCCTAATTCCCTTTTGTCCTCCCCATCTTGAACAAGAATTGAATACCGCTCCATAAAACGCCCCACACAACCGCCGTGCTATCTACGGCATGAGTGGACGCGTTCTTGGCGTGATAAATTAGAGTGTCCTAAAAGTTTATTCCATATTTTGTGCAACATCAAATGTTATACCAAAATTTTATACTTTATATTTCAATCATTGTACACAATATTTTTGTTTTTTTTTCCCTTATTTTAATGCTTTTAGTCATTAATTAGTTTAATTCCTAGATGTTAAAAGTTAAAAAAAAACCTTTTGTATATGCAAAAAATTAGATATATTTATATAAAAAAAAAAACTCAATTAATCTGGAGTAAATTAAAGTTTTATTTATATCCGGATTAAAACCAAATTTAATGTGAAGAAATTCTAAATTTACACCAATATTACAAGTAATTAGTTAATGTCTATATCATTTTTACATATTTAAGTTAGAAAGTATATGTACTAGCTTGTTATCGACTAATTAACTCTGTAATAGGTACATGATCGACTACTGTACTTTTAGGACAAGTGCTTGAAGTGAATTCAGCTACAAGCCATTGATCATCCTTTTCCGGGAAAAACTCTGGCTCATTAGGTTGAGGCACTTCACCTTCACCTCCCAACATCCGTATTACACTCGACATGTTTGGCCTTTCTCCCGGATTGCGTTGAACACATAAAAACCCCACTTCGATTGACCTTAAAACTTCAGATGGATGACATGATTCAACTAAAGTTGGATCGATCAATTCCATTAACCTCCCTTCATTGTATAACATCCATGCCTAATTAAAATTGATGCATATTGTTATATGATAAAAAAAAAAAAAAAAAACTTTGGGCACAATTTGCAAATTAAATAACTAGAGTAGTTTGTCACTAGTTAACTTACATGTCCGATAAGATTATTGTCCTTTCCAGGTAGAATGAATCCCCTATTTCTTTTTCCAATCACAATCTCCAGTACTAAAACGCCAAAGCTAAATACATCTGACTTTATAGAGAATATACCATCCAGAGCGTACTCGGGGGATATGTAACCACTGCACGTGTTAAAAAGCTTATCAACTATTTGAAATCATATACGATTAGATACAAGCTAGATAAAAAGAAATGATCAAACGTTAGTTTCTTTGGCTTACCATGTACCTACAACTCGTTCTGTGTTAGCTTGGGTCTCGTTTCCACCAAAACTTCTAGCTACGCCAAAGTCTGATATTTTTGGGTTCATGTCCTCATCTAGTAGAATATTGCTAGCTTTAAGATCTCTATGAATGATTCTTAGTCGTGAATCTTGATGCAAGTAGACAAGTCCTCGAGCAATTCCCATGATAATGTTGAAGCGCTTTGTCCAATCAAGAAGCATGCTTTTTCTTTCATCTGCCGAACATGTTGGACAAGCTAACTTATCGACAAATAGGTTCCAACTTCACCCTAACGAGTATGTAGTTTAATATGTATATATGATTATTCTCACCAAATATAAATAAGTCTAAGCTTCTATTTTGCATGTATTCATAAACCAAAAGCCTCTCATTTCCTTTTATGCAACAGCCAAGAAGCTTTACAAGATTGCGGTGTTGAAGTTTTGAAACACATATGACTTCATTCTTAAACTCATTTACACCTTGGCTGGAAGTCTGGGAGAGACGCTTGACTGCGATTTCTATCCCCTCTTCTAGACGACCCTGGAGATTTTAGCAATATGAAAAAAATATACAATCTTTATCGAAATCTTTTTTTTTTTTGGCTTATTGAATATTTGTTATATTATTATATAAAGACCAACAAGTATGTAACCCTTGTGCATCATATATATAATTCAAAGTAGTAACTATATGCTTACCTTGTAAACGGTTCCAAATCCACCCTCTCCAAGTTTATTGTCAAGTGAAAAACTAGCCGTAGCATTAGCTATTGTAGTAAAGCTAAGTAGTGGTAGTTCCATGGCTTCATCATGCCTTAAAGAAGTGTTCCACAACCCCCCTACATAAAATACGAGACTTAATTTATAAATATGTAGATACCCAATATTATTAACTAAATATGACAAAATTTCTATGTTAGTTAAAGATTTTGTAAAATGTCTATGTCATGTAATGTCTATAACCAGGAATTGAAAGCTCATAACATTACATATACATTTTACGACATCTTTACATAACATAGATATTTTGTCATAGTTATTTACATCCAAACGTAATAATCCCTTAAAATTATGCTTATAATTTTAAAACAAATTAATTGTACTATGACCGAAATGAATAAATATACATACATATAATATATATATATATATAACACATGACTAATACTAATTAGTGTGCCATTTTGAAATATCTTTGTACACTTCTATGACATTATATGATCAAGATTGTCATCTTTAAGATTTTTGAAATAAGATAAACACTTGTATATATAAAAAGGTGTAGGTAAAATTGAAGTGTATGTCAACGTTAAATGTTTATATTGTTAAAAACTGTATATTAGAAATCCATAAATTGAAGTAGAAATTTCACCTTCTTCTATAAATTGGGCACGTTTTCGTTTGATCCATGCATATAAACACCATGCAGATATAGATGCTATAACAAGAACTACTGGAAATATGATAAGTAACATAAGTTTAATGTTTGCTCCTCTCTTTACTGTACCAATAACTGCATAAGTAATATAAATAATCATATCAACAATTAATATATAAAAAATGTCAACTTTCATCAATGGAAAAACACAAGTTAAAAATGTAAGCATGCTTTAAATCTTTTGCTTTTGCAATACTTAAGTTGCCTGCCGTTATAAAAAAAAAAAACTTAACTTGCCTACTATTTTCGTAGACCTATCACGCGGTATGTGATCATATCGAGATGGTTTTATGGGATATATACTAACTAAAAAAGGTTTGGCTATATATTTCTATTCCTATTGTATGTAGTTATTGCATTTCCAGATACGAGCATAACTTATGATATGTATGTGTGTGTGTGTGTTAGATTAGATTAGATAGTACAAATGACCTTCCGAAGAAGCCATTCTAACGAAAAGATCTCGGCCAGCACCACTTCCTTCGGGATACACTCGGATGTCCATAAGACCAGTCACCCAAATCAAGCATCCGCCGCTGCTTTCTATATTTGCATAAGCCGTGCAACTACAATTCTTTAGGCAATGTGTTCTACATTCCTCCAAGTTCATACTCATATTGAACCAAGAACTCTGTGTGTCTGGCAACTTCACATTAGAGTAATTCATAAACCTGTCGTCTGATTGCCCATTGTTACAGTTCAACGGCGTTCGTCTGACACATCCATCCGTCGGATTTTCCAAAGCCTGTTCATTTCCAGGAACAAATCTTTTCTCAATCATACAAACACAAGAGTGCTTATTTGTGGTAGTATTAACACTGCACCTTTCATAAGCCTTACATGTATCGTATGTGTCACATATATCTCTAGGTAATGAAACAGTAGGCAGCCATTTTCTTGCATCTTCGGCCCACGTAAAACTTTCTAGCTGTCCTGTAGAATTCAAGATGACTCTTGATGGGATAGTATTGTTTTCAGGATTAAATGTTGAAGACACTTCCTTTTCACTAATAACCACATTGAATGTAAAGTTCAAGTTCCCAAAAACTTGTTCCTTACTCCATGGTCCATCTCGGAATATCTTTGACCCTCTTTCCTTTAAAACATTTTGAGGATAACCGCGTGTGTCCGCGCCCCAGGTGAAATCACCTCGGGCCGGATCCTGACTAGTCTTCCATGATGAGAGACTCCACTCTATTTTTTTTTCATAATCTTCCCCTAGCTTCATGCCAGGTAAAAGAGTATCAGTTGGATTATCAAAACTCTGCCACAAAACCTTCGTATCGGTATCGTCCATGACAACCAAGTTGCCAGTATCGAGAAGCTTCGCGGTTGCGTTCCTTGGTTCCGTTGTATTTGATGATGACCAAATGATTTCATTACTAGTATCTCTAATCAGGACTAGATCTCCCTTATCCGAAATCCGTAACACATCTACTGATGATTTAGGACGCTTGTATTCTCTATTAGCCACCCAAACCACTATTTGAACAGACATGTTTTTGTACCAAATTCCAAGAAATTTTGTCTCAGAATTGGGTCGGAAGAATCCTAGTTCGAAAATTCCTCGTGGCGAGACGAGAGTGTCTCCATTTGTTAAGTGGCTTGAATATGTAATAGTGTTGAGTTCAGCTGCATATATTTTATCAACATTATGGAGTAGTATTACTAAAGAAAACAGAAAAAGAAACCTCATCACTACTCCCTTCATATGATAGATTAGAATGAATTAGTAAGTATATACGGAGTATATCTTAATTAATATAGTTTGAAATTTTTGAATGTATGTATGAAAGAAAAAAAAGAAAAGTGTAACATAATGAGAAATTAACTATATTTGAGAAAAAAAAGTTATAAATAATGCAAAGTCCTCTAGACCTTTTCTTGATCATGATATGCCAAGTCTTATATACAGTAGTATATCTTTGTAATTAATATATAATAATAATATATTCGTATGGTTTAAAATGAATGTTTTGGGTTGACTTTGGAATATTTATAACTGGTGCAAGTGGTCCTAGCTTGTGGCGTGAGAGGCAGGGAGATTCATGTGGACTTGGGAGCGAATCATGGTGGGATTTGGTCCCTCTTACAATTGAAAACCGTGTGTGAATTGTTTTTAATAGTCTTCTGGGTACATAGAAAAAGTCAAAGTGATTATGATCGAGCATATATATACAACCATCAAACTATAGGAAGATTTGAAGGTACTTAATGCATGACTGACTCAGTGACTCCATTAATTTTTTCTTATATATGCAAGTAGAAAGATTTATCTTGAAAATTCATTTATCTAGAAAATTCATAGTTTCATACTAATAAATTAGAATGCCAAGACCATATGTACATCCGAAATATAATCATATCGATAACAACTAATGTTATATATATAGGCGTTGACAAAGATAACAAATACTGAAAGTATTTTATTCAAAAGAATCCTTAAAATCTATTACAATGTTTCTGAAAAGTAACTCTTACAAATTAATATAAATGAAATACTTCAAATATAACGCTAAAATCAAAAAACTAATCTAAAGGTTGTTTTTGTTACTATATATCATTGATTTATAAGTCATTAATGACCCAAATGAAAGTAATACTCCATATATTAATCTAAAATGCAAATTAAGAATAATTTTTAGGTAAAGATACGTTTAAAAAAGAGACCAAAATAAAATATAGAAAAACACCCGGGCAGAGAAACTAAGATCCGTCCTTTAGGACGTCTTATGTTGCGTCCGACGCCAATTCAATTTTAGACACTATTACCACTAGTGCGTCTCATGCGGCGTCTTCTTCGTGTATTCCATTTCTAGACGTGCGTTTTTGAAGAAAAGTGGGTCCCGAAAAGATGATGTGAGGGGTAAAAGTGGGGAAGAAGTTGGTAGTATAAGCAGGGAGGTGTTCTTGGGGTGTTCTTGGAGAGAGAAAGTTGATGAATAGTGGAAGAAGTGAGTAGTATAAGGAGAGGCCTAATAGTTACGCACCGAATGCCTCAAAGCATCTTCCTGATTAAAATCGAATAAAAAAGACCTCTAAGTACGTACACGTTGGTTGGAGCTGTGAAGCAACTCACTATTCACCCAAAATTCTACATAAATAGGCAATATTACATATAAATAAATAACTAATTAAATTAGCAATGGGGTAATGATTCGTACACCACCATTATTTAGTCGTACAACATGAGACATAATTTAAAATGTTGTATTGTACAATCATATGAAACATATTTTGTGATATACGTACGGTTAAAAATTGGTAATGTACAAATCACCATCTAGCAATATATATGCATAAATTTTACTTCTTTTGTAAACCATTCAATATATATAGGAAAAATGATTAATCAACTTAACTCATATGCCTAAAAATCAACCTAAAACCTTAAGAATTTAACATATAGATTCTACTAATTCTCTTTCCTAATCTTGCCCCGTGATTTTTCCACATGTTATCATCTTACTATTAGGCATATCTTTAGGCACACCAATTAGGTTGATCTATCATTATCCATATATATATATATATATATATGGATAATGATAGATCAACCTAATTGGTGTGCCTAAAGATATGCCTAATAGTAAGATGATAACATGTGGAAAAATCACGGGGCAATATATATATTATATGGCTTAAGACCTCATAATGTAATCAACTTTAGACGAATTGTTATAATGTGTATGGAACTTCAATCTTATGCATCATATGTAATGATCTTTTAAATCTTGTACATTGTACGTATGTGAGTATATGTGCCAACCATATAAACCACTACTTGTAAATTTTTGATTGGTCAGATACAAACAATGCACAGGATTTGAAAATTTATTACATACAATCTATGAAGCACCGAAACGCCTCTTAGGTCCTCGTTCCCATTTCGAAATGGTTGTCGGTTGGAGAATGGAAACGGTTGTGAAATGGCTAGGAAACGTTTCCAATCTGTTTCAAAATGTGTCAAAACATTTCTACAAAAGTATCGGTCCTGTTTCTGAAATTTGAAGAAATTTTGGTTCCATTTCTAATTAATGTCAAGACTTTTTCCAGCGAACAAAGGGAGAGAAAAGATAGAAAGAAGAGAGGGAGAATAGAAAACACCTTTACATCTGGTGGTGGTTATATATGAAGTTGAAGAAGCATGGAATTCGACGGTGGTGATTTAATCCGGCAGTGTAAGATTCAATCTATCACGAGCACGTATTGTCGTTGAGGACATACGAAGTAGAATCGCTTCATCTTTAACTTGAAGTTCATCTTGAGATTCATCTCTTTGAACATCCCCCCCCCCCCCAAGTTGAAGATGGCTAGTATCTTTAGAAGTTGACACATCTTCTTGACGCTCATCAAGTTCAACAATCCTCCCACTGTCTTCTTGAGATATGAGTTTCTCTTCAAAGAACTCAGCATATCGATGAACCTTGACAGTGTTTTCCATAGGAAAGTAGAAGTAGTAACCCATCGTTTCCTTTGGGTATCCTACAAAGATGCACTTGATAGATCTAGGTGCAAGCTTGTCAGGCATATCTCGTTTCACGAGTGCCTCACATCCCAGACCTTTAAGTAAGACAAAAGAGGAACACTTCCATGCCACAATTCATGCGGTGTCTTGTCAACCTTCTTGGTTGGAACCATATTGAGAATGCAAGCAACCGTCTCAAGGGCATAATCCCAAAATGAAAAAGGAAGATTCGTATGATTCATCATTGATCGAACCATTTCCAACAAGGTTCGATTCCTCCTCTCCGAAACACCATTGTGTTGAGGAGTATATGGAGGAGTAAGCTGTTGAACTAATCCACAAGCTTTAAGATAATCTTTAAACTCTTGACTTAAGTATTCACCACCTCGATCCGAACGAAGGATCTTGATGGTTTTACCGAGTTGATTCTCCACTTCACTTTTAAATTTCTGGAATGTTTCAAAGACTTCATGTTTATGCTTAATCAAGTAAACATAACCATAACGACTGAAAGCATCCGTAAAAGTGACGAAATAACTAGCACCTCTCCTTGACACATGTCTAAATGGGCCACATACATCCGAATGTATTAGTCCAAATAGCTCTTTAGCCCTTTCCGATTTATTTTGAAAATGTTTCCTTGTCATCTTGCCAGAAACACAAGATACGCATTTTTCAAATGATTCATCATTTGTTTGCAAGACACCATCCCTTTGAAGTCTTTCAATGCGTTTTTTGCCAACATGAGCAAGTCGACAATACCAAAGATAAGTCGAGTCCGAATTGGGCTTGACTCGTTTGCTAACACTATACATTGAATTATCCTTTGAATCACAACCACGCATATCAATTTCATAAATACCATCACAAGCAATAGCATCAAAATAATGAACATTATTTCGAGAAACTGAAATACCAATATCATTAAAGACATTAACGAATCCGTTGTTTTTCAACAAAGAAACTGAAATAACACCTCTAGTAATAGAAGGTGCATAATGACAATCGTTCAAAACAATTATTAAACCACTAGGTAAAACCAAATGATAATCTCCGATTTCTTCTACAGCTGCTGGTAGGCCATTTCCCATGAACAGTTGTAAAGATCCCGGTTTAAGTTTCTTTCCCCTTCTAAGCCCCTGTAAAGAATTACAGATATGAGTACCACACCCAGTGTCGTAAACCCATGAATTCCGCTTAGAAAATGAATATAATTCAATGGTGAAGAATATACCTGAAGTCCCGGACGTACCGGGCTTCTTCTTCTTCAACTCAGCAAGATACTTGGGACAATTCTGCTTCCAATGACCCACTTCATTACAATGGTAACAAGGTAGGTTCTTAGTGGGATGTTCCTTCTTCGCCGGAGGGGTCTTCTTAGGTTTAGGAGCAGCAGCAATTTGCTTTCCTTTACCTTCAGCCTTGCCCTTTCCCTTCGGTTGTTTGCCTTTTTAGACCTTCCCCCCTTTGATCATGAGAACATTGGGAGTAGCAATTTTCTTCGGTAACTTCTTTTCAAACTCATTAGCCATGGCAAGAAGTTCCATAACTGTTTTATCCATGCTATGCATAGTATAATTGCGTCCAAACTCTTCAAAATCCTTAGATAAGGACTTGAGAATCATACCAATTTGTACTGGCTTTGCATAAGTATAATTCAACCTATCCAACTGCTCAAAATATCCTTTCATCTTAAGGATATGAGCGCTCACCGGTGTTCCTTGTTCATGTCGCAAGTCATGAAGTACATCGATAAGATCTAATAACTCCATGCCAGCTTGCTTCTCAAACATAGACTTGAGTTCAATAAGCATATCACATGGAAATGAATGCTCAAATTGCTTTTGTAGGTCAGCATTCATGCTTCCCAACATCAGACAAGCGACCTCATTATGTCTATCATATACAGTAGCATAATCCGCTAATGCTTCATTAGAAGCATTGGCAGCAGGAGCAACGGCTCTTGACCCTTCAAGAACTTGGTATTTCCTTTCAGCTCTCAAAACGATCCGGAGCTGACGATACCAATCGTTGAAATTCGGCCCAGAAAGCTTTTCCCTTCCAACATCGACCTAAATGCCGATTGATGTATGTTTTGAGTTGTATTGTTTGTTGCCATCTACGAAACAGACAAAAGTTCAATTATCAGTATTCCGATAATTATCCTTAAGAAATGTAACTTACCCTTGTTAAATTCATCTAACAAATTACTTTCACTAAGCTAGGATCCAACTTGACATACAATCATTTCATCAGTTGATCTGCTAGAAATGACGATATTCAAAAGGCAATCGTGAATCGATAACTGCATTCATGCTCCTAGAATTATGGGACTTACAACAACACTGTAAAGGGGTATTAAGTGTTTTGTAAACATGTTTTGTCCCATCTTATGTCACGGGTTAAGGTCTCACCTCTTAACTCGTTTTAAGTCGCCCAATTAAGAACATGTAGATAGTCCACCGCTGTCTCACAACGAGTGGTAATCCACCTTGAAGAGATACAATTCACCTACGTCTCACGTATAGCAAAAAGCACTGGCAAGTGTTTTTAGCAAAGTGGTGGCATTGACTTAACTTTAAATGGGTAATGCATTTGATTTGAATCAAAAGTTTATGTTTGAAGACTCATGCATAATCTTCGAAACATATTATTTAACAAAACCATTTGTATAGTATTACAATACAAGAGAGCTCGGTAGCTCCATTTAAACGCACAAAGAAGTGCAAGGGCAAAGGTTTGCGATGGACGCAATTAAAAACCCGCCCTTTTAGAAGGCTAACGTACTCCGACTTATACCTCTCTTAGAGTTTGTTCAAATGGGTGAGCCGGTGTATCTCAAGGTTGTAAGACTCCAATTTTATTAATGAAATCTCTATTTCGATAGTTCTTAGTCAAGTTTATTTTCAAAACAAATTTTTGCATCACCTTTATACAACTTATAAACAATACAAAAATTAATAAACTTACTAATTTCCGAACTACTTAATCAAGTAACAAGTTAAGGTAGGCCACCTAAACATAGTCACTATGGTTCATGCATATGTTTAAACCTGGCTCCCCCTTCCGAAAAAGAGGAGCACATGCATCAAGTTACCTTAATTGCGTAAGCCTTTAAACACAATAACTAACAATTAGCACATAAACACATAAAACATGCTGACTGGAAATTTCCAGTAGCTTCATGACCAGTTTAAGCCTGTTTCTTGTCAGATTCAGCTTTCGACCAGAACTAAAAAGTTGTAGCACTATGTGTCTAAAATCTACAGTCCGAATTTGGGCTTCTAACTCATTACCGATTAAAAGATATGAATTTTTTAGTAAACTGTCACACATCAGGAAATTTACACGAAAAATTCACATTGTCACATAATTATCTAATAATCAACCCTAATTATTGGATCATCATGCTTTGCAAAATATATCTCTATATATTTTCAGTAAAATCACAATTAATTTTTGCATGAATTTCTTGTGATTTTACTATTATTTAACAACTTTAAATAATCATGATACACATAATCATGCAATTCATCACATAAATCATGTCAATTCACAATTCAAAACTTGCTCGAGGGTTTCAATCTCCATTGAACAAGGTTAAAACTTTAATTAAACAAAAACCCTAATTTTTATTTAATCAAGATCCGATTTAATTAATTAAAAATAAGAAAAACAACCTTTTAATTATTTAACAATTAATTAAAATCAACCAACCCTTAAACCCCCTTCAAGTTTTGACCTTTGTAATTAATAGATCACATATGTGGCTCGTGATACCACTATTAGAATATGAGCACATAAACATACATAATCACGAGTAGGCGCAACAGAAAAAATCGAAACATATATGCAATCAAATTAATTAACAAAGACTAGAATTGAGTCGTGTACCTTATGCAAGCTCCTATAAAGATAATAATAATAAGATTATTATTAATGTTTAGGGTTTAAAGCAAAACCCCTCTACGATCGCACACTAGACACCCTGAATAACATATGCTAGTACCCGATCACAAATCAAACAAACCCTTTGTTTAAACCTTAACTTCAAAGTCGAACACCCTTAATGAAAAGGGAATTCGGCCACTTCAAAGAAAAAGAGAGAAAAAGGAGAGGATTGCTTATGTGAAAAACCAAGAATTAAGCCTCTATTTATAGGACTTAATTAGGGTTAATCTTGCTTGGAAAATAAGTTAGATTAAGGCTTAAAAAGCCTATGAAGTGGACGGCCCTCCCATCACTTTTGGGTCCAAAATCCATTTTCCAATTTTCATATTTTAATCCTCCTTTTTAATCAATTAATTATAATTAACCTTTAATTATGTTTAATTAATCATTTCGTGATCAAACTAATTAATATATTACTTTAATATATCAATTAATATTATCGAGTTACCGTGTCATTTCGTGTGACCCCGTAGGCTTAAATTATTTCCGGACATGCGATTTATAATAAAATTATCACACTCCAACATGGAGACTATCTAGAGATTGTCTTCCTACTTTCCAAACCTTTTTGCGAGTGGTGTTGATGTATCAACTGCCAAGATGCCTTCAATGTCAGCATGGTATTGAAACGATTAATCATATTTTCAAAAACTGCTATTTGATAACGGAAATGAGAAAGTTGGTTAATAGATGGTTCGGGCTCGATGGCCTGTTTTGTCACCTAAGGAGCTGTTAAGATGGTGCGACGACTTAAATTTTGATCAACTAAAAAAGGATATGTTGAAGGCTATTTTGTTTATTCAGTGGTGGCTCCTTTGGAAAGCTAGGAGCAATTGTGTACATAACTCCGCAACGGAAAAAAGTAGTGATGTTTATAATGAATTGGTGGCTACTTCGTTCTTATGGATCACTAATCGGAGAAAGACGCATAGTGTTTCTTGGCATAATTGGATTTCGAATCCTATTGATTTGCGGTTATGACTTGGTTATGTTGCTTCAAGTCGTAACAAGGGTGAGTTTGTTTTTTGTTGTGGGGCGGTGTTTCACCCAATGTTTTAAAAACCGGTATTTTACTTATACCGGTTTAGAAATTTTTCCGGTATTATCGGTAATGCCGGAAATACCGGCTGGTACGACTCTTTTAATTTATTTTATATTATTATTTTATAAAAATCTTACAAAACTTGTTACTCTTTAACGGAAATTGTCAAAATACAATTATAATCCACTTAACAAAATATGAGTTTTAAAGTTAACAAATAATAAAAAATAACATTATCATAAAAAAAGTTTAAAGAAATCAGAAAAAATAAAATAAAATACCGGAATGGTAATACTAGAAAATACCGGGAATACCGAAAATACCGGCCAGTATTTAATAGTGAAAATACTGGAAAAATATCGGACTTAAAATACCGGAGTATCTTCCGATAGCGGTAATATTGGCCAGTATATACCGGTATTTAAAACATTGATCACACACCACGGAGTAAAAATCGATGGTTCGGCCTCCATCGGTGGGGATTTTTTCTCCTGTCTTGGTTAAATGGCATGAGTTTTTTTCGAATACTTATTATCTTCTTAGCATGTAGAGACTTGAGTTTTCGTTTCATTAATTTGTTGTTTCGTTTATTCTCTTTCTTGTATTTGTACTTGAACTTTTGATTCTTAGTAATAAATCTATTATGCGGCTCTAATTAAAAATAAGATAAATTGTGGCTTGACATGTGGCTTGTGTTATCTATATCTATAATATATTATAAAAAAAATAGTTCCATATTGAAAGTTACATGAGTAAAAATGTCTAAAATACCTAAACGATTATATTACACTATTATTTCTTTATCTTTAAAATATCTGCATTAATCAATTACATCAATTATTTACACCAATCGACGTCGCCTCTACCGCCAACGGTCTTCACCACCACCACACCATTGTCACCACGAAGCACAAATATTACCTGTATTTATAATAAATAATTAAATATAGGGTAAAAATTTTCAACCTGTTTCTCAACCTCCATCACAACCTTTTCCATTTAACAAGCCCCTAGAATCTCAAAATTTAGGGGTGTTCAAACGGTCGGGTGTTGGTTCGAAAGGGTTATTTGGTTCGGTTTAATCGGTTACTTGGAAACTTTATAACCGCAGAATAACCAGACCAATTCTATTTATGACCAATCCAAACCAACCAAATTATCAAATGGCTTAATTGGGTCGGGTACCATTCACCGAAACTGTTAATACAATGTAAATCATGCTTAAAATAATATGTAGAAGATCTTCTTGTCAATATATATCACTCCGATTTTTAAAACAAAACAAAGACGCAAATGGTTGTACTCCAAATTAAAAGATAGTCTGAACTTCAAACAGATATATACACAAAAGTCATTTGATCATTACCATCTCTATTTTGAATTTAAATATATTAACTTGGTTGATCAGTATACTTATTTATTAGGTAATTTTCACATGATCAGATAAGTTGGTGTAGTGGTTTGGTGTTCCTTTGATGACATATAGGTCTCAGGTCGAATCCTCATTTCACCAACTTTGAGATATAGATAGTCATTTCTATGAGGGTTTGGCTTTGGTATACCCACTTTGAATGAGCTCTCTAGCGCGGACCCGGTTAAGACAACCATGCTAGACCTGTCGTTATTGAATCACGACATGAAGTTTCAAGCGAAATTTACCTTAAAAAAAGTTAATTTTTACATGGTTTCAGATGACTTCATAAAATGTTTCATCAGGTTTTGAGAGCTAAAAAATATTTTCAATCTTAAAATTGACACTATCATTTCTTCATTGCCTCAATTAGACCATTTGTAACCATTCAACCTTTCACCTACACTTTTTCCTGTCATATCAGCATCACCTTCTCACTTCTTTCAGGTTTTGCTCGGGGCCCAAAGTTACATATTAGAGTAATACCAACATAAGTAAGTAACTGCTCAGTGCCGCCTTCCGCGGGTTTTGAGCCCCAATACCTCGAAGGTGTATGGGGGAGGTTAAGATGTAGGCAGACCTTACCTTTACCTAAGTAGAGAGACTGCTTCCAGTATCTACCTAAATGATAGAAAAGCCCCTCCAACCTTTGCATGGGATGAGGATCAAACCCATGACCTCTGTTTCCAGAGACAAGAGTGTTTACCACTGATTCAACCATGCTGCTTAGAGTAATACCAACATCCAAACCAAAAACACGGACCCAAATCCTAATAACCCAAAACCAATTGGACCAAATACACATGAATTGGGGCGGGTTTCTGGGTAAAACCAAATAATGAACACTCCTATCAAAATTTCAATATCGTGTTTTCACTTTCCTTCCTGACGGCTGGACGCCGCCTCTACCGCCACTGACGCCTTGTGTACAAACGCCTGACGAATCTATCACTTGGGCGGCAACCTTTGAGTTCCTCCTCCTGTAATCCATTTATTATTTTTTTCTGGAATAACCTAACTTTTCTTATCCAAAAATATTTAATCACCGGAATGTAGCTACATTTAGCAAAACCTTTTAAACCCCTTTATAAAAAGTTTTGATAAATTTTTTTCTTAATTTTCAGTAGAATGACGTCAGAAGTAGAGGTAGGGTTTAAGGAAACAACTAGCACTGAAGTTTTGAGGCAAGAAAAATATCAGTTAGTTCCATGGATAAGTTGGGATGATTGGTGTTTTGTTAAAGACTCCCTTTTTTCGTCTTCGCCGGACCCCGCTTTTCGTAGAGTAAGCGATTATATATATAATTTAACTAACTTTCTTATTTATATTTTTATGTTATGTTTGTTTTGTTATATACGCGAGATAGTGCCCGCGCGTTGCAGCGGTAAGATGGTGGGGGGTAGGTAATAGGAGGTGATAAAGGCATAGAGTGTGATAGCCAAATGCCTTAGCCGTACGCCCTCGAATTTGAAAATTCGTCAAAAGTATATCGAATAACATCTCTAATGAAAGAGTACGAAATTTTAACAACACCTATACAATTTTTATAATTTATCGGTATACGGTTTTTGAGATAAAAGATCCTATTAGAGGAATAAAATGATTTATGGAGGAGAGAGAAAAAATGAGTGGTTGAGATTTGAGAAGAGAGAGAAAAATGATTAGTTGAGATTTAAGGGTATTATAGGTATATTTGATAGAGATGTTTAAATTAGCGAATAAAAAACATGGGCAATTTAGGTACTTCAATTCATCTTTTGAGAATTTCAAAAAAGAGGGTCCTCCTTTATAATATAGTATTAGATATTAGAAGTATTAGATGTATAGAGATAGGCAGAGTTAGAATTTTGTTTTATTTTCTGAAATTTTGTGTTAGATTTCTGCTTGGCGAAGTAGAGGATGTCTTCCGGTAATTATCGAAGTAACTGCTTCCATTGTTGAAGTACAACGAAAGGATCCTCATTTTCGTGAAGGTTTATCTCCGAGTGATTTGTTAGAAGATGATATGTTGACAATGTTATATTGTATGACCATTATGAGGTAAAGATTTTGTCGTATTTTATTTTCGGTTAGCAAAGATTTTTGATTTATTGGTTCGAGTTTTTGTCTTGTTTGTACTATTAGTTGTATCTGCCATTATGATGTTTTGTAATGTAATCGATGAAACTTTACATTTGAAGGCTTATTAATGGTATTGTGGAGAAGACTCGTGACAAGAACAAATTTTCAATTGCAGAAGTGGCTGATGTTATTGGTATTCCACGTATGCTGATTGATATCCGTCATGGTAAGAAGCCATTATCTTATACGTAAATAATGTTAAATCGTTGGTTTCAGATCTGATATTTATTAGTTCATGCTCATTAAACTATTATTATCTCTTTCTTGCTATGTAATTTTAGTGATTCTCTTATAGAAAAAGAGGTGTTACTATCATAAACTTTTTTCATTAACAATCCATGGTGTATGTTCATCATTAGGATTTTACTGTGGGTTTCTTAATATATGAGAGCAACTAGATATTACATTTTGTTGTCAATTGTATTGTTGGTTTCCTTTAAACGTCTTAATCAGTTTACTATTTTTACAGAGAGTTCGCATCGTGATCTTCCTTCACTAAAGCTGGTCAGGCACGCATCTACAAAGGTATATGCTACTGGTATCTTATTTCATGTTCTTTGCGTATGCTGCTACTATTCTCTTTGAATATGCGACGTATATAACCAAAACTATGTTTTTGTCATGCTTGTATTGTCTAGCTTCTTTGGTTGTTTATCACAATCCACCTTTGAGGTAAAGTTATAGTGTTGAGTTTTGCTTCTAAGAATTTGGGACGCCCAAGAAAAAGAGGTCAAAGGTTTATCTATGTTGATGTGTAAGCCATAGCTTTATTTACCGCGTTTTGGTATAGGATAAACAAGAGTTATTCCAACAGTATACTTACAACTGTTTATTTAAATGCATTTACTGGGAACAGTTAATGTTCTGTCGTGTTCTATCTCATTGGAAAAATTATGCCAATTAGGCCTAGGTTAACTAACAATTGCCTAGGTACTACTGTGGATGCATGGGGATTTTTTACCCATTGACCAGGGATCAAAATCTGGCCGTGTCTTGTGGGGGTTTTCTCCATGGAGATTAATGTTGTATAAGTTTATTACATATCCAAAAAAACTTAGGGCAAACATAGGGATTGGGCAGATAAGTGTGTTATGCTTCTCCTAAAGTCCTAAGTCTAAGACAACTAAAAGTCATAAGATGTCTAACCCTAAAAGTAAGGGGCTACAATTTCATATATACATCTATCCTGATTCTAATCCTCCAGGTATCTCCATCAGAAATCATGTCCATGGACAAGCAAAGATCCTTAAGGTCAGAGTTAATGCTATCCTTCCACCTAAGTTTTTTTTCTATGTTCTCCCCCTTTCACGCAAGCCAACGAAAATCATAGTCTCCACCTTAGGGTCTGAAGTTGAACCCTTCGCTTCAATGCCTAAGGTGTTGAATTCAGCAACCAATATCAAATTCTCTCCCTTGTGTTGATTTAGCTGATTATATTAGGAGCTTATTTACACATCATGATGGACTGGTACATAATATAGTCAATAATTCTTGATGAAGCTAATTATGGGTTACACTTGATTAGTAACTTACACCTCCAAATACATGTCTGTGTTATAACTTTTGTTGATAATTCGGGATGTTTTCTTTCAACTTCAGTTCTGCATTCTGTTATGTATATAATGATTTACGCTCAAAGGTAATTATTCTGACACTCCTAAGTTGTTACTCTATACGCTAATCTCAGGCACTTGATTGGTTGAAAGCTTATTATTGGGAGCCCCAAAAGATGGCAATTCTTTACCCCAGTGATAAAACTGCCAACTGCATAAAAGAAATCAAGTCTAGGATACGTAAATTGGCATCTAGTATGGATGTGAAGGGAGTCAAAAGATCAGGTTTTTCATTGAGGGGAAAAAGTAAGCATGCATCATGTTTAAATTTAATCTTCCATATGATATCTAACAATAATTTTAAGTTATCTTCATGTTTTTATGGATCGTTTAGTATTTAGTTTTTTTGAATTTGGTTGTTTGCTACTATTAGTTGGCAAAATAAGATCCACTACACATATTTCTTTCTTGATTAACATTGGCAGCTAAAATTACTTACAATTTGCTATATGCTTAAGTGATGTATCAATCTTTGCTGGAAACTGCTCGCAAGTTTATTAAGATCTGTCATGCTTTCCTTTTAGATAAGCTAATACATAATGTTCTATCTTCTGTTCATTGGTCAAAGTAATTGTTGATGAGTTGTAAGCAGGTGACACCTCATGTATATATATGTATATATATTGTTTATTCAATTCTCCCATTTTTAACTTTTCTTCCACCCCCAAAATGGATATTCCACTTTTTACATATTTGTTTTACCATAGATAGCAAAGTCCTTTGTTGTGTGCAGAACTGACATAACTACTATATAGATTTCAAGTTTTCATCTTCAAATATGATTTACTTTTAGTTCTACATATAAATGCACTAGATTAACTAAAAACTGTACTATCTAGAGTAGGATTTCTAAGCTGTACAGAACCATGGATGATATGTATTTCTGTTAGAAATGGCTGAAGCATTTTGTTGGCAATTCCAGTACCCGATTTATGTGCAAAAGCAATGTTTATTTAGACAACTAAAGCGGACTTTACGCAACCAACATATAGAATATACATCTTACAAATAGATGGATACACTTTGAAAAAACATTTATATTTTACATGAAATAAGGCTTCTGTCGCCTATCAATTTAGCCAGTCTGACCAAATACCAAAATTGAAAATCAGGCTTTGAAAGTTCTGTGAATATTCTTCAGTGCCCTATGGTGATTCAAGTACAGCTCTTATAAATGGCTCAATGGAGAGTTTTACCTTTTACAAGTCAAAAGTTGTATGCCCTAGAATTTATAAGAAATAATTAATAAGTGTTAAAATCCATTCCGAATATGTATATGATAAGGCATAAGAAGGAGTTGTGTGTCAATGTCTTGTTTATCCCGTTTCTAATCTATTTTCAAAGTTTAACTATCAGAAGGTATCAACTCAATTTCCCTATATCATTCCTTCTTTCTGTATTAGTTTCTGTTAGATGTTGCTATTATTAGATTTTATAGTTTTTTTCCCAGATTTTCCTGTGGCAATGCTTTCCTTACTTAGAAAAATGTAGTTGTGGAATAAGAATAGACACAACATATTCGAAGTTCAGATAAAGGCATAATTATCAAATCACTAAGATATTTTATAAACTTATTGCTAATTCATTTCCAGTATTTTGGTTTCCTTTTTATTTACTCCATCCAATGCTTTTTATGTTCAGATGTAGTAATCTAGAAGTTGATGTTTTTATGTTTTTCAGCTTTCTAAATTTTTAGCGATACCATCATATTTCATTTGAATTTTCATAGTATGTTCAAATAATGATGCCTATTTTATGCACGTGTTCTGCTTTTCAGCGTTTATGTATTGAATGTGTGATGGTGGTTGTTTATATTATGAAGGTTTAAAGGAATACAAAAGTAAACAATCTAAGAATGTTCTCAAGTTATATTCTTCCTTCCCGTCAGAAGTTGTATCAATCTTATTGGACTTCTTGCTGAAGGCACAGAAGTCTGCTCATTTGATGGAGCTTTCAGACAGCTCTCAAGCTAAAAATTTCGAAGCTGATACTACTCAACTTGATGATTGGAAACCCCTAGTTATGAAGTTGTCAAATAAAGAACCAGAGATGCTTCTAAGCCTTCTGAAAGCTGTAGTTCAACTAATCGAGACCCGTGAAACTCTAAAAGGTGAAGTTTTTCTAGTTTGCAAGTATGATATTGTGCTTTAGTCTGCGTAGATTCTCATGCATTATTGAGAGTATAACTTAAGTTTGACATATACAACTGAATAAAAAAAAAAACTCGCATTCTTTAGATGCGATTCACAGTGCACGAGGTTTTAAGAATTTGAGAACATTATTGGTGACTTTTAACCTGTCTTACCTGGTCGACCTATATAACATTTCCATATTAGCTATCTTATCCGTTGTCTTAAAATTTTCAAAACCCAAGCTGGTCTGTATTTGGGTCCAAGAGAGTAAGTTGCCACTGTAAGTTGCCACTTCTGATAAAGTTTTCTTGTATGTGTACCAGAAGGAGAACACCTCAAGCCAGAGCACAATCCTGGACTCCACCAAACAGAGCATCTTTCCTCCCTTTTCCAGTGGCTCGTAGGGAACCTAATGGATCTAAAATATTCTCACCAGAAATCTACATCTATAGAAGCCGTAAGTTCACCAAAAGAAAAAGTTCTCTCTAAGTCGGATCTTGTACAAATCCTGCGAAAATGTCTCACAGTATCTTCACTTGGTAACAACTATCTAGCAACCGCAGTCTCAGTTCTTGCACAAAGAACTGGAAATCACACTTTTGTCCAGAAACTCAACAAGCTAGCATCCCTACAAACGCCATACGTAGATACCATGAATGAAACTATTTCGATTGATCAAGAAAGCTTTTACAACCAGCAAGAGAAGTTTATAAATCAAGCAGCCAAGAAGTTGGAGTTTTTTAAACAAAAACTATCTCAAAAACATAAGCTAGAAACTGTTGGGGTGACTAAAAAGAAGAGTAAGAGATGGAGTGTGGTAAAATCATGGAAGTCATGCCCGATTGGTATGTTACCTTCTGATATTGATTCTTCGGGTGTTTTTCCTATTCTTGACGTCGTTGATGATCAAGATGAACAAGCGAATCTAGAAGAGCGTTGTGAGAAGTTGGTAGTAAACGAGTCTCGTGGCAAGAGAGAAGCTGATTGTCCTTTAGACGCATTGGATAATTCAAATGTTAAGAAATGTAAGGAGAATGAATGCATTGAAGATGATGAAAGAACTCTTGAAGAAGTGAACAATCGGTTGATGATTGATGGGGTGTGGAAGAGGGTAACTGAGGATGAATTGAGTAACATCGCGTCGTCTATTAGAATTTTGGTCTAGTGTTATCTTATACATTTTTTATTGAGGCTTTGTAGTATCAAGTTACAGTGTTCTCCAGTTTTGTTTAAATAGGAGAGCAACTTACATTCTATTAGTTATGTTCAAAATAGAATGGTATAATTAGAATGTTTTCAATTGATGTTAAAAACCCTGATCGATGTGTTCAATCCTATGCTTTCATTCTTAAAAACTGTTGTCATTTTCCATAAACTGCAATTGGGTTTCAACTTCATGGACATATGGCTGTTTCCAGGGCTGAGTTTCACTTGAGTTTTTAGGAACCCAGTTACTTGAATTTTACTGCAAAGTTGGTCTTATTGATGTGCACTTATGTTGTTTGATAAAATGTCTGAAAGAAATGTTTTTACTTGGACTTTGATAATTGGGTTGTATCGGAAAGTTGGTGAGTATGAGGAAACATTCGTTTGTTTTATCTGATGATTGAACAAGGGGCCCACCTGATCGGTTTGTTTTATTCGTTTGTTTCACAATGTCACTATCAGGAATCGGGTTGAAATGGCAACAGGTATAGTGTGGTAATTTAAGAGCTGCTTATGCTGCCTTCAACGGGCGTTAGATTTATTAAGACAAATGAAACCAGATATTAATGTTTGACCCGATTCAGTCACCATGATTTCAACTCTCACTGTGTTCAAAGCTAGCTGCTCTCAACCAGCGGTGTAGTGTCTCATTAAAAGATCAAATATGTGTGACACTTCCAATAAGACAACAAGGCAAAAGGTAGACCGTCTTTATCCTTGCACGATATACTCTATGCTACGCAAGGAGGAGAAGTCACTGGGCACGTAACACATTATGATGATACCCAAACTGTAGATGCCCATATCATAATTTGAGATGAGTCATAGTGTGTCATGTGAAAAATCAGCTTAAGCGTGACTGTAACAAAACAATTCAAGTGTCGTATCTATCAATTGGTAGGTGTTGTATTGTAAGAAGTTGTATTTGTCATCTGAACTAGCTTATTTAAGTTTCTTTTAACGATACGAATTCGACCTCAAGATCTTATGATATTGCAACAGCTCAGAAACTCGCAAATTAAGCAATATACGTAGATCTCCTCTATAATTAATCCATACAGTGGTGGAAGATCACTAAGACCAAAAAGGGTTCTGGTCCCTCCAGAATTTTGGGATACAATAAGCAATTATTTAATATTTTATAGTGAAAATTAAAATATATGTGTATTTACCCCTCTCAAAAGTTTAAGATATAGATATGTATTAGATTTAGAAAAAAATTTGACTCCTCCTGTAGGGATGTTCAAGTTCCGCCGCTGAATCCATAAGCGAACCCTTAAATTATCTCGAGCGGTGATTGAAGTATGCAGGCAACTCAATTGCACAGGACCTACACCATATATGTGGGGCATCAAAATTTTCATTTTTATCTAGTATTATGTAAGTTATTTTTTGTTTCCATGTCCAAAATTCCCATAGCCATTTAATGATACTTAAAAAACGGTATGACCTTTTTAAGGCCCATTCATGACTTCGAGTGATCGAGTCGATATACTAATTGTAATGCATTTTTATCTTAGTTGATTTGTTTCATATTCTCTTTTATAAACTCAGGCAATATAAATAATACTCCGTAGTAATACAGAAAACAAGTATATTGATATAAGGGCGAGCTAAATGAACGTAATTGTCTCCTGCAATCCAAATGGGTAAACAACTCATAAAATTTGATATATTTTTGTTAATGACATAAATCATCCATGTGGTTTACTCAAATAGTCACCTTTCGTCCTTTAGTTTTCAAAACCTCAAGGACAGTCTTTTATAGGTGGATAAGGTTCATGTTCAGTCATTTGACTTTTTGACCGTCAAGTTGTCTTCGTTAACCCCCCACATGCTTCCCACGTGAGGGGTACTCCAGTAATTAGCCACACCCCACTACACGTTTTCTCTTTCTTTTGTTTATATATATATATATATATAACAAAAATCATTTTTCCCCAAATCAAAACAACTCCTCATTTTATACATTTCAATCGGTTTCAATCCCTAAAACCCATGATCCAACATTAACTTTGCAACACCAAAATGTCATGCCCGTTATATACAATTCGTGTACATGGTGAAGATCACTTATGGGATCTGGATAATATGTATCGTGAGTATTATTACATTTAGGGTTTATATTTTATGTATTTTTAGGGTTTTTAACAAGTAAACAATTTTTGGGGTTTTATTAACGTATTTCTTATACATTGTAGATTGTTATGCTGGATTGTTCTCCTTCAAGGTGCACCATGGAGGTTTTTTCATGGAATGGCCAAACATGACTTATGAAAGAGGCAATATTGACCATGCTGACTGTATCAATATCGATAAGTTTTCAGTTCATGAGTTAGACTCCATTATGCGGGATTTAGGCTAATGTTCTATCACTTTCTGAAACCTAGGCATTCATTAGATGATGGCTTACACCCTTTAGTGAGTGACCAGGATGTCCATGTATTGTCTAACTATGTAGAGAAGACCAACCTTATAAGTCTTTACATTGAACATGGGATGTCAAATTTAGAGGGTTATTTCTTGCCAAGAAAAATAAATGTTGTTATAGAAGAGATGCCAGATGATGATACAGCTACATTTAAAAAACCTAAGACTAGACCAAAGAATAATAGTGGCACTTATAGAAAGGTATTGCTTGATTGGCATGAGGAACCTATTTTAACCCCTAGTACTCAACAAAACTTAAGAAATGTCAAAGATAATGTCAATGTGAATGCATGTGTGAATGAAATGGGTAAGGCAATTGTAACTGACAGTTACAGTGGTGAAAATGATAATGAGGATGATGAGGGTCATGAAACTGAGAAAGAGGATGAAGAGGGTGAAGATAGTGAAGACAGTGACTACATTCATGGACGGAACTTAGTGAGGACAGGAGGGGGTTCTAGCCCCTCCAAAATATCCATTCCTTAGCGATTATATATTTGATTCGGCAAAATGTTTATTAAACTTTAGGTAGTTCAACTGGTTATAGGTGAAGATGTAATGTGGTTCTGTTCTCTTCTACGAAGGTTCAAGCCTTGTAACTCCTTTCCTAACTTTTTATCTATTTGAATATTTGATTGTTACCTACCCTTTTTTTTATCTATCTCTTTGATGCCCATCTTTTTTACTTTTTATATATTTCATTTATAGTTTCCACTTTCCTGCTATTAAACACCTATATACATAATGGTAGAAAATACAAATTTATATGTAATTTTAAACATCACTTAAAAGACATACATTTAAGTTGTTTATTGTATAATTTGTTTAGTTATATAGATATAAAGCTGAAGTGATGATGAGTACATCTATATACTTATCATGAATAATTGTATAATTCTGTTTAATTAATAGTTGTATAATTCTGTTTAATATACTATCTTAACATACAAACATTTTGACCCCCCCCCCCCTAATAAAATTTCAAGTTCCGTCACTGACTACATTGTTGATGAGGATAATGAGATAAAGGATGTGGAAGTGGATATGAGAGAGTTTCAATTGCATGTTGATGCAGATGTAGAGTTTATGGGTGGGGCTGTTGGTAGACAGGAACATGTTGAAGATAGTAATGAGGATCCAGATGTTGATGTACTACATAATGATGAGTTTGAAAGTGGTTCTGACCCAGATGATGATGTGAATAAGATTAGGAATAGATTGTTGAAAAAAATGTCTAAAGAGAAGAGGAGTGAGGAGGTTGTAATCTCTAAAACTGGATTTCATTTGTCACAAACTTTTGGAACATCCAAGGAGGTTAAGGATATGGTCAAGGCACATGCAATAGAAACTAGGAGGGAATTAAAAATAGCGAAAAATGATAAAGAGAGGGTTAGAGTAGTATGTGAAGGCAAGATGCCAGTGTTCAATACTGAAGCTGGTGGGCCAAAAGTTGGGCCATCTAATGTAGATGCATGAGCTAGACCAATTGTTAATGAAGCTTTTGGGCCTAAAGTTGGGCCAAAGCAAAAAAAGACAAAGACAGTTGGGCCTAGTTAGTCCACCATGTCAAAAAAGAAAGATAAAACAAAGGATAAGGGGACAATTTTGGAAGATGGGCCATTAAATACAAGTGGGGTGGCAGTTGGAAGATTCTCAAATTAAGAATAAGGGTGGTAAAGGAAAGAAGTTAAAAAGCAATACATATACTTGTCCATGGGCTTTACAAGTGTCCAAGCTTTATGGTATGCAAACTTGGATGGTAAAAACCTTCAAAGAAGAACACAAATGCCTGCAATCTAGATCTATCAATCATTTCACCTCTAAGTTTATTGGCAAAAGTATTCTTCAACAAATAGAAGGTATAACATATATCTGTTAGTGTTACTATTTAATTAATGTTTTAATTTAATTGTTTTATATTTACAATTTATGTTACAGGAAATCCTGAAATACCATCTTCGGCTCTACAAGGTGAACTTCAAAGAAGGTTTGAGCTTGGATTATCCAAGAAGAAAGCACAAAGAGCTAAAAGGGCAGCACAAGGTCAACTCAGAGGAGATTATACTAGGCAGTACAATATGTTGAGAGATTATGTGTTGGAGTTGCATACTTCAAATCCTGGGTCAACAATCAAGTTGGAGGTTGAACCACCATTGGATCCAGATTCTAATGAAAGAATCTTTAAAAGGATTTATGTGTGCTTAGGTTCTTTGAAGAGGGGGTCAAAACTGCTGGTATAGAGTTATTGGGTCTTGATGGTGCATTTATGTCTAGTCCATTCCCTGGACAAGCACTTACTGCTGTTAGTATTGACTCAAGTAATGAATTTACCCAGTTGCATATGCATTAGTGGAAGCAGAGACTAAAGATACATGGACATGGTTCTTGGAGTGTTTAGGTGATGATTTAGATCTAGATAAAAGGTCCAATTACACTTTCATGAGTGATAGGCAGAAGGGAATAATTCAAGCAATAGCAAAGGTTTTTCCATGTGTTGAACACAGGTATTGTTTAAAGCATATACATGAAAATATGAAGTTGCAATGGAGGGGAACAGCTTTCAAAAACCATATATGGAAGTGTGCTATAGCAACAACAGTCCCAGGGTTTAATAAGTTTATGCTGGAATTCAAAAACTACAATGAAGCTGCATACAATTGGTTGCTAAAGATCCCACCTCAACATTGGGCTAGGTCACATTTTACAGGTATATTTATATACAAATTATAGTACTATAGTATTATTTAACTGTTTTATTTAGTAGGTTTGTTTTATTTATACATTTTACAGGCAGGGCAAAATCTGATGTGTTGTTAAACAACATGTGTGAAGTATTGAACAGCAAATTGGTTAAGGGTAGGGCTATGCCTATAATCCATTGCCTAGAATTCATTAGGGAGTACTTAATGATTAGGATAGACAATGTGCACAAGGTTATAGCAAAGAGCAAGGGTCCATTAACGCCAACTGCAACTAGGATATTTGAACTGATTAAAACAGAGGCAGAGTCTTACAAAGCAATATTCAATGGTACTGATAAGTATCAAGTTAGTGGTCCCTGGGAGATCAATGTGTTGTTGATATGACCAGAATGTCATGTTCATGTAGAAAGTGGGAAATTACTGGTATGCCTTGCAAACATGCAGTAGTTGTTCACTACAATATGGTAAACAATGGTGTGGCAAATGATGCAGTTGAAGCATGGGTGGACCCTTATTATAGGTTAGACACATGGAAACTTATGTACCAGTTTACCATTAACCCAACCAATAGAATGAACATGTGGGCCAAATCACCTGAACACCTGACACTCATCATTCCACCAAAATACCACACACCAGTTGGTAGACCAAGGAAGAAAAGAAGAGAGACTGCAGAGGAGGTTCAAATGTCAAACAATGGTAAATTATCCAGGAAACTTAGATCAGTTGTATGCAAACAATGTGGCAGAATGGGCCACAACAAGAGGTCTTGTAAAAATGTTGGTACCAGTCAAGCCAATTCAACTGCTCCAAATCAAACTCAGTCAAGCCAACCAAGACAAGCAGGAGGTATACAAGGTTGTCCAAGTCAAGCAAGTGCAGGTGGTGGTTTTGCAAGTCAAGCAAGTGCAGGTGGTAGTGGTTTTACAAGTCAAGCAAGTGCTGGTGGTGGTGGTTTTGCAAGTCAATCAAGTGCTGGTGGTGCTACTGGTACAAGACAGTCAACTGCAGGTGGTGCTGGTGGCCCAAGTCAAGCAAGTGCAAGTATGGCCAGGCCAAGTCAAGAAAGTTTCAATGTCAGGACAACTAAAAACAGGTTGATTTCAAGTCCAGGTGGAACAAAAAGATGCTATCTCATGAGCACCAAGAAAAAACAAGTTTAAATTGCTTTCATTTTCTTCTGGTCATGTAATATTAACACTTTTTAGTGTAATCTGCTACAATTTGAGATTTATGTGTTGTCTTTTGCTACATTTGGTTATGTAGAATGTTAAATTGGAACCTATGCTATGTATGACAATATGCTTTTCTGCCATGTTTGGCCAATTTTGGTATCTATTTTTTTACCATTTATAAGTATTTAATTTACTAAATCTGCAAGAATGAACTGCAATTATGACATTTATATGTATTTTTGGTATCTAATAACACAAACTGCTATATTTGACAAACTGCAAGAATGTGGCACATTTTGGTATTAAATGTCTACAATGTATATATATAAGTAACAGTATGTATGTCACCAAGTCAAAAACACAAAATTGTCAAGACAATAACTTCCATTACCCATTCATTCATGATCAGAATTGATACAACACAAATATATCCAAAAAAGTACATTACTTTGCTTCAGACTACTAATAAAGAAACAAGATACACAATGACAATCGAAGCAAACACCAACATGAACTTCAATTTCTTGATTTGACCATCTTTTTCTTTGATTTTTGCTTCAAGTTTGTTCTTCGATCTCAACAACCCTGGTATGATATCAGTAGCCCGTTGACACATTGCAGGATCAAAACCATCCTATGAATTTGCACTTTGAACCCTATTCCACATAAACCCCCAATTTGAATTTTGATCAAAAAGTTTAATTGAAATTCAAATTGTATAAATTATACTTGGTTAGGACAAGCATAGAATCTTCTTCCTGGGTTCTGGGTTTAGGGGTCGGGTTTACTTTAGGGATTATGATTTTGATTTGGGGAAAAAGGATTTTCGATGTATATATATATGTATAAAAAAAAAGAGAAAACGTGTAGTGGGGTGTGGCTAATTACTGGAGTACCCCTCACGTGGGAAGCACGTAGGGGGTTAACGGAAACAACTTGACGGTCAAAAAGTCAAAGGACTGAACATGAACCTTATCCACCTATAAAGGACTGTCCTTGAGGTTTTGAAAATTAAATGACGGAAGGTGACTATTTGAGTAAACCACATGGACGATTTATGTTATTAACTCAATGTGAAATAATTATAATTGCCTCTTGGGGAAATGATGGGTAGAGCAGACAACCCAATGTTACGTACATCAAAAAATTTTAAACGATATTATAAATTAGACCTTTGAGTTATATAAATATACTTTAATGTCCCCTAAATTTTAACTGTGCAGTACCTAAACTATGTACTGTCCATAGTACATATGTTATCCCCTTTTACAATTTATATTTTGTAGAAACTTTTCTTTATAAATTGTTAATGCTAAAAAAGTAAATAATGATGTATTTAATTCATAAACACATAATTATTGTTTTTGTTAGTATTAACGAGATTTTTGAGCATATATATTTTCGACCTTAGAGGTCATTTTGTAGATATGACCGAAGGCCTCCAAAATACATGGGACGGGCCTGTCAAGCAAGAGCTAGCCCAAAACATTTAAAATTTGAAAATAGAGTTTACCTAAATATGACTTATTTCATACCAATTTAATTGCATTGTTTAATTTTGGAAGAAAAATATTATGTTTATTAAACATGTCTAACAAACACCTCTTTATTTGACAATGATACAGCTTAACTAGCTGAGTCTCTTAAAGCTTATCCGTTAGACAGGGTTCAAATTTTGTCAGATACAAATGCGGTCTCCATTAATCTAGTTAGGGGATCGTAAGTGAGGTTTTCCCTTAAAAGTTACATTTAAAATGGAGCGAGACCTAGTTATGACAACCGGCTTCCATTGTTGAGTTGACTCTCACTTTTTGACGATGGGAAGCGAGAGTTATTCGGAATTTGTCATTCCAAAAATAATCACCTCTTTAATATAAAATTTAATGAAAGAAGTTACACTCTTACTAATAATTTTAGTATCGACCAATGCCGTCCATTTTAACGTCTGTTGGAGATAATCCCACATGAAATATCCTATTTTTGCTATGTGAAAACCGACCATTGTGAATCTAGCAATTCCTTCGCATTTCCCCGCATGATGGACCTTTATCACATGCCCACTAGGTGTAGATTTTCGTGGTCACCATGTGTTTTATGTTGCCTTTTTCTTATTGCAAATTTAGACATAATAAATATAATTAACAGATTCAAAATATATAAGTGTCGAGTGTTGTTAACATTTTGTTTTTTATTAATTAGCTATCATAATTCAAGTTATCGACAAAATCAATGATGAAAGTAAACAATTGTGGTGGATTTTTAGACGAGTTTCAATCTTGAAACGAAACCCCGTGGAAGCACCACATGACACAATATTACGCCGCCCATGCTGCCTTGTGGCGTAGTTATAGATGTGTCCATGTTACGCTGCACGCAGAGACAGATTTAGAAAATGTAGTTACAGGGGGCAAAAATATAAAAACCGTGATAATATAAAGTTACTATGTGAAAAAACAATAAAAATGATTTTTCAAAAACATGAAAAGGATCTATATTTCGGAACCCAAAAAAAAAGGAAATAAAACAACATAAAAAGAAAAAAAATAAAAAAAAATATATATATATATATATGCTACAGTACTACTCTGGACAATTTATCATAGACATACAAGTCGTGTGGCCATAACATGGCACGGCTCCTCCACTTATCCCACACTCCATATTGTTACACTGCGAAATAGCTAGATTACAAAACTTTCCAATTAAGTTTGTGACTTTTGTAAATATGTTTGTTTTCGAAGCCGTTTTATGTTCTCCAACGCGGTGTGTGGAAGACAACCTATTGATACTTAGAATATCCAAAGTATATCGGGTGCTTTCCATATTGTAAAACCGTCACGATGCATTTGCATCCTCTAATTTAAAAGGAAATAATTATTTTTCTTTATGGTTTTAAGAAAAATAAATCAAGTATTAATGTAAAAGAAATAAACAATAAGGATCTTTTCATTGAAAATAACCATGCATCATAAAAATAATCGTACAAAAGAATATATATTTGTGTTCCGTGAATCTTCGTGAATCAATTTTATCATGATTCAATAGTCGAGATCTTGTCTTGTTTGTTTTATTTAATACTTGTTTTACAATAGTCAATCCCTATTCTTTATTTATCAAGAGTAGTAGTAGCGAATTGTGATATCACCTCCCATTTTAAAATGGGAGGTGATCTGTACACCACTCACTTTTCATCATACACCACTACATTAATTATATTGACTTTTCTGCCCTTAACACATTTAGTCCCTTAACTTTAACTAAATACTAAGGATTTTTCTTCCCGTTTCTTTTGAATAAGGTAGACTTTACCACCATATATAATAATACAAACATTACATCAAGTGTGTTGTGTGCATGAACCATCTCGATCATATTGCAAAGTGACAAACTTGTCTTTTTTAGAATTACGGATGGATACACCATATCCTTTTATAAAATAAAATTCTCGCGCACTTTTTAGTTTTTACCAACTCTTCATATGACGAAAATTTGGATCTTGCTAGATAATACAAAATATTATATTTTGACGATAAATATCATACAAGTCAAGATAACTACTGCTAATCAACTAACTATTAAAACTCACAATGGTACATCATAAACAAACACACATCTCCAACCTTCAACCTCGATGTTCCATGAAATTTTTGAAAAAATAAAAGTTATTTTTAATGCTTGAACTTATAGTTTCTAAATCAAGTTCCCAACACCAAAAATTAAAAGAATAAAAAACCAAATAGAATGTAGGATCAAAATTATCAAAAACATGAATATGTGTGGCGTAAGAAAAAAAGAAAATAAATAGGAAAAGGGATAACCATATAAACAAAATTAGTACAAAAGGGAGGCACGCATAAACATACATGTCATAGTTAGATAAAGAAAAAAGAGACTATGATGTACGTAGATGGTGTCCATATTTCATGCTATTGAAGAAAAAATTGAGAGCAGCGACGTAAATAAAATCAGGAATTTTTAGGGTTTATTAGGGATTTATTGGAATTTTTAGGAATTAAGGGACTAAATGTGTAAAGGGTGGAAAAGTCAATATAATTAATTTAGCAGTGTATGGTAAAAAGTGGGTGATGTGCAGATCACCTCCCTTTTAAAATGGGTGAATTTTCTAAATGAAAATAGATTCTTTCAAGTTATCCAACTTGACCAGTCAAGTTGGGTAAATCCTGACCCTTGATTTAAAATTAAAGGTTAAAATTAAAAGATAATTATTTAATCTTAACCCTTAATTTTAAATCAAGGGTTAAGACTACTCTAACTTAACCCATCAAGTTATTAGTAATTTGAGGGGATACTTTCCCTTTTAAATAGTTAACAAAACTTCATTTTATTATATGGTGACCAACTCACCCCATGGCTGAATGCCTGAATGTAAGTTAATCTACCCGAGAGAAGTATTTCAGCACGAGCCCAGAGAATGAGAATTTTAAATAGAAACTGCGCCAGACTTTTAATTGCATTACCTCTAAATTATGTAAAATTTATTAGGGTTGTCTTTTAGAGTTAACACCTGAGTCAAACTCATAACCTTATATGTAAAATATATTAAAAATCTCATATCTCAACTTATTTAAATAGTAATGTAACTTTTTTAGACATGCTCAACTAAAATTACCTTTCTTTTTTTTTTTTTTTTACCAAAATGACTAATCTTAAGATGTATTTACTACAACAACTACCAATAATTAACTTTACGTAAATGGACCAAACTCTTTTCCACTCCATATATTGGCATAGAATAATATCCGAATTCATATCCACACGAAACCCTTACTAACAAAAAGTAATTAAACAATCATTTTTTCTTATTCTCCATGAGACATCTATCCATCCAATCCAATCCAATCAATTATATGTCCCAATAAAAGATAAACATTGAAAATGTCGCAAAAGCAAAAAAAAACACATAACACAAAAACAATGTTCTTTTCCATGATTCATTCAACTTATCAATCATACATCATTGTATATTGTAAAACTTCTTTATTCATTTCACTGATTTGTATGTTATGAATTAAAACATAAAATAAAAGTCTTCATTAATTTTTTTTAAAAAAAGGTACTAGCTATAATATAACGACGACAACGAACATCCAATCCTGGCATAAGCCAGGATACGGGGGAGTTAAGATGTAGACATACCTTACCTCTACATAAAATAGAGAGGTTGCTTCTAGATCCATCGAAGTGTAAGGGACCTCTGGCCAAAAGAGTGTAAAAAATAGGGTTAGATCCACCGGAGTGGAAGCTTTAACCGAATGAGAATAATCTCGATCTCAAACTCTCAATCTCAAATACACGATCTGAATTTCGAAATCATAGGCTCAATCTCCGATCCAAGATCCAGGAGAAAGAGCCGTTAGAGGTGAGAGAGCAGAGAGTGGAGAGAGAGAGAAACCCGTTTAGAGTATTGATATTAATAACACCACTTTTAATTAATGAAATACAACGTATATGTATTATATATAATTGTACAAGTCAGTAATACATGAATTGATAGTACTGGTACAGGTATCACTCCCTTTTAATATAAGAAGATGACACAGATACTCAACATACTATCAGTATTCACTAGTTACTATTTTTAAAAGAAAATTCCATTTACCCACATATGAAATTCAATATAGGATAGGCTGCACACATGATTTACTATTTTAAATAATATAACTTAAGAAAAATTATTCGTACAGTAGACTTTTTCTAAACTTAGGTACTACCACTTTAAAAAAAGTTATAAATTAAACATTTGAATTTGATAAACATGCATAGTCCCTGATTTTTATATAATCCCCTTGAATTTTACATAATCCTCTACTTATCTAAGATAAGAACGACATGCTTTACGTCACATTTTCCCTATAACTTATTTATCCTTTCATGTTCGTTGTTGAGTTACACCTAATTCTTGGTATATAATCTCAACTACCCTGATATGTTTTCCTTAATATTTAAAAATTTTTACTACTACTAATTAATTAATTGATTTGCTTCTACTCTCCAATTTTTTTTTTAATCAAACTTGTTTGTTTCTTTCAAAGTTGTATAATTTTTAATTTTTTATAACCCATATTGGATCTAACTCTCTTTTGATTGGTTCATGAGGCAAGTCTTGACCCCTTATCTTTCAACACTCTGCAATATTTCCTCAATATCTTCAACTTTCATTAGCTTCATTCAAGTAGATATATAGATATATCTATATATATCACACTCACAAAGATAAACCAACAAAAGTCTCTTCTGGTTACCGAAGAAGATGAGGCCCACAGTAGCTTATGGTGGGCTTCTTCTTTCTTTAAAAAAGTAACTGCAAGACTTTGAGATTTTTGGTGAACATATATATACATGTTATTGCTTGTGGGTAATCTTTATATCTTGCCTTTCTTTTATTATAACAAAGAAAGTTAAGATTTTTGGTTATAGATATATAATACTTATACTATATATATACAATATAAAAAATGATTTTTATCTTTGTTACTTGTTTTTCCTTCATATTTTTCTTTAGATACTCACTTCCCATTAAACCACTTCCACCATGGGCTTGTGAAATGAGGTTACTTTCTTTCTATTTTTGGAAAGATTTATCCTTTTTTTTATACCCATCTGCAAAACCTTTCAAGAAACACAAAACTGCCAAAAATAACACCACTACTACTTATTCAAGAAACAAGATAACAAGAACTAGAACAGGGGAATCAGATTATGAAAAAATGGGTGAGATTTCTTTGTTAGATTTGCCTGATTTGGCATTGGAATGCATTCTTGAAAAGCTTCAACCAAATGGGCTATGTAAAATGTCTTGTGTTTGTACTTATTTGAAAGAAATGTGTTCAAGTGATCATCTTTGGGAACAACATATGAAGAAAAGATGGGGTAGAATTTTTGGTAAGGCAGCTAGTAAAGAATGGCAGTCTTATGTTAAGTTGAAAAATGAATCCAGTTACTTTCTTGCTAGTGAAAATGGAAAGGGTCTTTTTATAGATTGTTTGTCTAAGCTGTGGCCTGTTAAGTTAATAAGATCTAGTAGTTGTGATGATAGACAAAAGATTGATATTTCGTCTAGTTCTTCGTCTATTGATTCGATTATTTCGTGCTATCGAGCCCTTGAAACAGGGAAGTTTTGGTTTCCTGCTCAGGTTTTTAACCGTGAGGTATTATACTTTACAACTTAATTTTATTGTGAATTATATATGTATATATATGCTAGATATACTTGGATTGATTGATATGTTTTTGATTTTTTTTTTTTTTTTGGCATTTTTTTGGATGTATAGAATGGGCATGTTGGGTTCATGTTATCTTGCTATGATGCTGATCTTAGCTATGATTCTAATACAGATACTTTCCACGCTAGGTACAATCTTGAAACGATTTTATGAAAGTAATAGTTAAAAATCTTGCATTTTATTTTTTGAATTTTTTTTAATAAAATGGTACAGATACCCGCCTCATGGAAGGCGGGCAGCTGCAATAGAGAGTGGGGTGAGTTGGGATAGGCTAAGGGCGCCACCAGTTGATACTTCACCCCATGATCTTCACATTTCCGATTGTTTGAATGATTTACGCCCAAAGGATCATATTGAGATTCAGTGGAGAAAGAACAAACAATTCCCATATGGTTTGTTCTTCTTTCTTGTATATAATTACTCTGTATTACTTAATATTTTGATCCAATGACTTTTGGGGATGAGTTTTTGATATGAAACAAGTAAACGAGAAGGATCCTTGTTCAGGCTACTAGGTCCGATGACGTCGTCAGAAGTAGTATAAAATCTTTTTTCTTTCATAACTATTATTATAAAAGTATGAAAAACAGATGTTCTTTACAACATGACGCATTCATTTCTTTAGTTGGCTATAATTATAACTTAATTTAAGGGTCACTTTGTACCCATTTTATCTTGTCTGCTTTTAAATCTCTCCTATTGGAATACCACCAATAATTTCTCACCCACTTTTACTTTTTGTGAAAAGTGTCCCTTAACCTAGGATGGCCAGCAATTTAAAGTTTGGTAGACAGTTGTATCAAAAGTAATCATTTGTTCTTTAAGCTATGAAACATCCCCTTCATTCACTATTTTTAATAAACGGGTAAACGGAGAGGGATTCCTGTTCAGGCTACCCGGGGTTGAGTTTTTGGCTCTGATGTACTCGGCCTAACTGTTATCTCTTGTGGCCATTTCGATACTTTTTCCCTGGTGTTCCCAAGATGTCGAATAGTAATAAAATGTATAAATCTTTGTTGTTGTAGGTTGGTGGTATGGTGTTGTAGGTCACTTGGAAGCATGTGATGGTAATGAAAATTACTGCCATTGCCATAAAAGTGGTGAGTCCTCTCAATAAAGATTTATGTACTATACAAATATATATGTATAGCTTTATGGTCCCAAATGTTGGAGGAAAAACTTTACAATAAATTTTCATGTTGGTTCACTTGTATTCAACAAGGCCCATATCTTGATTATCATCCACACTTCTTAGGCAGATGTCACCATTATATCCCCAACCCATTCTTTCCCTATCTTAAAATGGTCCCATAACATGTATGGTTTTCAATTTTGTCATAATATTTTTGAAACATTGCACCGTGTAATGTCAATCGAGTATGGTCCATTGTGTATGCCAATCATACTCGAAAAAGAGTAGTGTTCCCTTTAACTCTTTGAAGTTAAGTTATAATCATTCAACTTGGACCTGCAATCATGTTGTCGGTTTCATTTAATTATCTGTTTGAGGTGTCTATATAGAAAGGGACTTTGCACGTACATATTTGCAGTATTTTAGGAACGAACTTTCAAAATTTAATGTTTAAGGGCCTATGTCATAGGCTTATACATCGTAATAAATAGGATGGTATACATTGATTTCTAAACGAAAAGAAATTGTTTAACTTAAAAAATTAGGTTCTGTTATTAATGCAATGAAAATCTGGTACCGAATTTATCATTATCTTTACTAATGAAATACGTGCGTTAATAGATACTGTAGTGCTAGAATTCAACCAGTATACTCCTGGTTCACGATGGAGACATACAATGATCAACAGGAGAGATCATCGTGAAGAAGGAAATGAAGCTGATGGCTTTTATGGGGGAATCAGAAAACTATGTAAAAAAGATGAGATCTCTATGTGGCAACAATTTTGGCCTGCTGAAATCTTGGAATGACAGAGGTCAACTATGTTATAGCTTACCAAAAGTAGAATTTTAGAATATTATCTACAAGATTATTCCTCATTTTGTAGAATTATATATATATTTTTTCATGGCTACTTGAAGATTTAGAACAGCCATATTTTTACATTATGATTATGATTTAATCATTCAAATGTGACAGATACTCCATATAGATTCCCTTGTGTATTAATATTGGCTTCCAATTATGAATAAAGTAGTATTTTGCCCATTTGTTACTACAATTTCTGTTTCTTATTGTTTTTTGCACACACAATACTGTATTTATTCTAAAAGACAGATATCTACAACACAATTGTTCTACCTCTTAATTAATAGGACGCATCAAATATTATATGGACGTGTCATAGGCTCAAAATCTTTGATGAGATGGCTAATGTGTGAATGCCTTTAAAAATGTTGACTTTTGTTGACTGTATGATATATTGACCCTTATCCATGAAAACATATATGGTTATCACTTATCAGAAACAGAACATAGAGTGGAAATTGTTAACATGCCAGAAAGAATTTCTTTGCTAGGAATACAAGTAGACTATAGCCATCGTGGACTAATCGAAGGATAACCTAAACATCGAGGCACTTTCATATCTTGTTTTACAATAGCCATTTTGGTTTCTACTGATTCTTTCTTCCTTCGGTTTGTCTTCAATGAGAGGCTTAACCGCTTAAAGTGACTCATTTTCGATATTGTTATTTTTTCTCTTGACTGCTTACTTTCACTGGTTTCCTTCTTTAGAGATTCTGCATACCGAAATAACACTGACTTTACTTTCTGCAACTTTGATTCTTTATCACTTTGCTTTGTGGGCTTGACGGGCTTGTTCTGGCCTAACAAAAGCCTTTTCATCATGGTTCGGGCTGTTGGGCTATGTTGCATACTCAACTCTGTGTTTTTCTTGACCATGGTTTGACTCCTAACCCATCTTGAATACATGGAGCCTTTGCGTTCCAGCATCTCGACTGTTCTTGGTTCCTTTTCTTGACCATGGTCCCATTCTCCGGCACATGCAACTCTGCACGAAATGCTACGAGCTCTAAATGGCGAATATGAACGCGACCTTCTATGGACACTCACCCTTCCTTCTGGTTCTTCACTGACTTTTTCTAAAGCAATCAAGAAAGGGTCAAAACCATCATTCCATGTGCACCTTTGTCCAAACGGGTTCCTAACCCGTGAGCTAAACGACCTAGGTGACGTAGGGACCGAGGTCTGAAGCCTTGGAGGGAGTTTCAGTGGCATAACTTGACCATTACAAAAGAGTTCATCTGCGAACGCTATGGTCGAAAATGAATTTGCTCGAGCTGGTAGCTTGTACTCTTGATCCTCCTGGTCCCATTGATCATCGAATCCCCGACCAGTCTCAAACTGAAACTCATCAACTTTACTCTTCTCTGCACCCGAGCCCGACCCAAATGGTTGAAATGGGCTAGACCAAGTGCTGTAAAACTTTGGGGTTTGTAAGTTGCAACTAGTGGGGCTTGTTGGTGCACTAAAGTAAAAAGAAGGAAGTGAAGCAAAGTCCATTTTGATTCAAAATAATGAAGAATTATGCAGTCAAGGTTAAGTAGTTATGAGGCTATAATAACAGTATAACACAAAGGTTGCCTTAAAAAGAGGGGATTTGAAGACTTAGTGACAAACTAGCTTCCCGATTTTAAGGTTGAAAATATTCACATGTGTTGACCATTTTTCATTTTGAAATACTATTCAAAGAGTGAAATGCTTGTGATTGTCATTTATCACTAACTTGTGGGCCAAATAAAACAACACTGGAATATTTTGTATTTTATGATATATATCCATAAATAATTTCGACAAATATTTTTCGTTTCCAAACTTTTCAAAATGTACGATTTGACATTCTATAGAGATTATTATTTATTCTTATAAAGAACTCATTTTCTCTCTAAAATATAACATAACATAATTTTGGTAATCGGAGTGTTTCACTCGCTTTGCAATTTTTTATTTTACTCCCTCCGTCTAATATTAAATTTCTACTTTTGACTTGTCAAGTTTTCTACTTTTAATTTTAACCGTAAATATTTTCATTTGTATTATATAACATTTCATATAAATTATATGAACGGATTGAGTTTTAAGTATACTTTTCATTGATACAACTTTCATCAACTGCTATATAACACAAACAAAAATATTCATGGTCAAAGTTGTAAGCAGAAGACTTGACAAGTCAAAATTAAACATTTAATATGGAACGGAGGGAGTATTTTATTTTATTTTAAAGTTAGTTTAGATTTAGACGTTCTGGAGGTAATTTTAACCAGCAATTTGCTGGACCTTCAACCCCCTCCTAATAGAAAATACTTTGAGATGAGAAACCCAATACTCGAACCTGAGACCTTGGAATAAACTCACCTCCGAGGCTCATATAGTGGATTTAAAAGATACCTCTGGCCAACCCATCTAAGTGGAGTTGGTTCACTCACTTTGCAACTAATATCGATAACTAATTCATGTTGAACCACATTTACCATTATTTTTGATGTTGATATTTTAGTTTAGGGGAAAGGTTACTGACTATGGTGAGATATCACCAAACAAAGCCCCATTTATATAAGCCCTATTTATATAAGTATTTAGAGGCTTTGGAGATAAGAGAGACAGATTTCGGTCAAGGTTGGACAAATCCTTATTTTATGGAAGTCTCTCTCTCTTTCTCTCTCTATATATATATATATTAAATTTAAATATATCAAAGCCTTGAGAAAGTAAGATTCTCTCTCTCTCTCTCTCTCTCTCTCTCTCTCTCTCTCTTGAAGCTTATATCTAAAAGAGAACCTTGATCGAGCCTTTAAGGCTAGGAGAAGAGAGAGAGAGTCAACTAAAGAAGGAACGTTGTGAAGATCGACGAGCCTTGGAGGTGGATGAAAGGTGTTGTTGGATAGACACACACTTACCCATTTTATCTATATATACCCTTTACAAGGGTGAATACAAAAAAGGGTCACAAGGTTTCTCTAATTAGAGAACAAGAAAAATACATACCCTTTCTCTATATCATATCTTCTCAAATACAATACACATTCATTCAAACTCATTCTCAATCAATCATTCATCAAAATCATTCATATTTCACATCCTCCAAAGATCGAGACATCTTTTTGGGAAAATCATCATTCACCTTAGGTTCGTCAAGAGCTTAGTAGGTTTGCACTCTTATTGAGGAGATCTTGATGATTTTCGTGGTTAAATCCATTTTTGATTGAGCTCGACAATCCATGCTCAAACAGTTACGTAAAGCATGTAGTACCTAACTTAAGTAAAACAGAGGGAATTATGTAAAATTCAGGGGAGGTTATGTAAAATTCAGGGGGGGCTATGTATGTTTATCAAATTCAAAGGTTTAATTTGTAACTTTTTTTAAAGTGGCAGTACCTAAGCTTGGGTAAAGTCTGCGGTACAAAACATTTTCCCTTTAGTTTATTGGTGTCATATCATCATTTATATTAGGGAAAAGGTTTGGTAAAACATGTAGTACCTATCTTAGGTAAAGCATGGGAGATTATGTAAAATTTAGAGGAATTTATGTAAAATTCAAGGGGTTATGTATGTTTATCAAATTCAAATATTTAATCTGTAATTTTTTTTAATGTGGCAGTACCTAAAATCAAGTAAAGTCTGCAACACGAATCATTTTCCCTTTATATTAATATTAATATATCAAAACAAACACATTATATTAGACTAAAAAACACATTTCATTAACAATAAAACTAAAAATAATTAATAACAACAAACTTATAAGTACTTAAAAACTCATTAGTAACACTTTCACCAAGATTAGAATCTTTGTTCTTTATTCCAAGAGGCAATAAACTCTACCAAATAAGTTAATCTTACATTAAAAAATTTTTGATTTAATTAAAGTCATATCAAAATTTTGGAGTTAAAAATATTAAAGTTGATTTATAGGGCAAAAGTGATTATGTTTAATGTAATGTTAGATGAGAAACTTCTCACATATTATGATGGTCTACGAATGCACAACTTATGTTATATTTAAATTAGACAAGAAAGTAAATAAGAAGATAAATAACAAGAACAACAACAAGTTCAATGGTAATAAATCAATGCAAGTATAATCATATGTATCATTGATTAAACGATCAATACATGGTCGATCTTATACACTTGACTTACAAGAATACAAATGAACAAAGGTAATTGCTAAGTCTAGACACACTAAAAATTTGAACAATTACAAGTGACACACACTTTCAAGGTGACTAACACGCTTGATACAATGCGGCTGTATTGCTTTATATAGAAGAAGAATTAGGGCAACACAGCCTTCCTTTGATGGTGATAGATGGTGGTTGTTGACGTTCCATTGGCTCCTGGTACTTCCAAGCAAGAGCCCTTGTCTTCTTTACCAAAATGGTATGAGAAAGAAGACCCAAGTTTTGGTCCCAACATGTACTTTTACCAAGTAAGGTATGTTACAGTTGGAAGAACCACCACGTGACTCTTGTCTTCATATGGTTTGAATACTTCCGCCATGTCAAACATTTGGTCAACATACATCCCGCTGAAGAGAGTCACTGGACTCGCTGAAGACTTGTTGACTATACATGTCAGCGAGTAAGTCTAATAAGCGAGTCCAAGACTCAACAATCTCCCCCTATTCGCTGAAGAGACTTGCTGAGTAAGTAAGAAGAATGTAATATGAAGGAAAGATGTCTTTTATATCATCAAAGAGAATTACAAGCTGAAGCATAAAGCTTTTACAAGTTTAAGACATCTAAAGATTAGCAGCTTCTATCTCCCAAGCATCTTCCTGCTTGGCAATTCTCAGTACTGGATCATCTCTTTTGTGAGGCTTTAACAGCTCTTCATCAATCTTGCTGATGAACCATGTGGCACTTGCTAACTTGGAGAATCTCTTTCTAATGCTGATGAGAAACCCAGTGGAAGCTTTTTCTATTTCTGCCAACCTGAAGAAGAGTTGATCATTCTGGAAGTTGTGGAAGAATATGCCAGCAGGGGACTCCAATGTCCTTCCTTCTTCAAACACGCTTCTGGAAGGCAAGCGAATATTTAAGGTGGCATCACCGGCTAGGGGAGGAAGAGCTGCTGGCAAGAACTGATGCATTTCTTTCCTCTTTCTTTGTGTTTTCTTGCCAGCAGACGTTGAGATAGCAGCTGGAGCTCCAAACACTAGCCTCAGCATGGGCAGATCACACTTAAACTTCGTTTCAAACCCTCTTGCCTTCTCAAAGTACTCCCTCAGCATGTTTTTCAATTGATCATAGCTGGGAGCCTTTTTATCTTTGATGAGCATATACACTTCAGCCTATTCGGATGCACTCAAAGTAGTTGCCTTGACACCTTCATGTCTGACTGGCTTGTCGGCACCTTCTCTTAAGATCTTCAAATTTGTTTTTCGGCCCATGTCAGCACGAAAGGCTTCAGCAGCCATTATTCTTTGAGGCCTCCTCCTGTCATTCATGTATTTCAACCATTTTGCCTTTTCAACTTCAAACTTCGATCTCTTTTCACTCAGTTGCTTCTCTACTTCATCATGTTTATGTCTGTAGAGAGCTTCAGCACCACCAGTTTATAGAATCATCTTCTGCTCAGCATCCAATTGTTCTTTTTCAAGGAGTGGCAGCTGTCTTATAAACTCCAAGTTTTTCTTTTCGTTTTCTTGATTCTCTTTAATTCTGTCCAGCTCCTTGATTGCTTCTTCTTGAGTTCTTCCCTCAACAGTCAAGGCTAAAATGTCAATCATTTGATGTTGATGACCTACTGAGGATTGGATGGTCAGTGATTCAGTAGAGAATGAGGTGGCAGCAGCTTGAGGTTTCTTGAAGAATCCAGACCCCGTGAGCTGTTCCCTTTGATTGACAGTCATTAGAGTGATTTCAGCATTTGCCAGATATCGTCTGTGAAAGATTTGCATCATTTCACGAGAACTGTCTTCAGCCATTTCCTGAGCGAACCCAGCTTCCAATACAGCCTTTTAACTTTTATATAAACAAGAAAACGAGATATGTCACCCGGGCATTTCCTCGGGAGACATTACATTTGTTAACGATTCAATAGATAGAAATTATTTAAATCTATTAAAATAATTTTTTTAGTAGAAATAACGAAATGTCTAAAAATAAGTGTATTAATATCGATAACAACACGTTAAGAAGAATCAAAAAATATGTAACGAATATAATATCAATAATAGAAAAAAAATATGACAATGAAATACTTTTAATATTAATTACAACATATCGATAACGATGAGATAAGGCGTTACAAATAGATATACGTTGATGGATTGAGGTTAAAAAATCACAAACTTTTTGAAGAAAAAACATGTATTATTCAAATGATTAGAAATAAAACAAAAACTGACATTTCAGTTAAAAAAATGAACAATAAAAATTTCGTGTGAAAGTGAAAGTAATTCGTATAAAAGTTTAGTGCTACAAGTGTAAGAGGCTTAAATGTTGTGTTGAAAAAAAAACAAAAAGTACAAAAATCTAGTGTTAAAGTGTTAGGGTTAAAACGTTGTGGTGAAAACAAAAAGAATAAAAGGTTACTATTCTTTGCACTTTACAGTTAAAAAATGAACAGTGAAGATTTTGTATGAAAGTAAAAGTAGTTCACATAAAAGTTTAATGCTAAAAGTGTAAGAAGCTAAAATGTTCTTGTGAAAATAAAAGAAAACCAAAAAGTATTAAATTTTGGTGCTAAAGTTCTAAGGCGTTAAAACGTTATGGTGAAAATAAAAAAATAAATAAAAAGGTTACTATTCTTTGCATGCGACAGTTAAAAAACACACAATAATTTTTTTGTGTGAGAGTGAAAGTAGTTTGCATAAAAGTTTAGTGCTAAAAGTGTAAGAGGCTAAAATGTTATGTTGAAAATAAAAAGAAAATCAAAAAGTATACAGTTTAGTGTTAAAAGTGTAAATAGTTAAAATATTGTGGTGAAAATAAAATGAATACAAAGTTTATTATTCTTTACACGTTTTTCCATACCTTTCTTTTTTATATAAACATTAAAAAGTTTAGTGATAAAAGTGTAAGAAGCTAAAATGGTGTACTTAAAATAAAAGAAAAACAAAAAGTATGAAAGTTTAGTCCTAAAAATGTAAAGAGTTAATATATTGTGGTGAAAATAAAAAGAATAAAAAGTTTATTAAAAAATATAAAAGTTTAGTGCTAAAAATAGTTTTAAAAAATGTACAGTAAAGTTTTTGTGTGAAAGTGAAAGTAGTTTGGATAAAAGTTTAGTGCTAAATGTGTAGGAGGCTAAAATTTTCTGGTGAAAATAAAATAAAATCAAAAAATATAAAAATTTAGTGTTAAAAGTGTAAGGGGTATATGTTGTGGTGAAATTGAAAATAAAAAGAATAAAAAAGTTACTATCCTTTGCACGCAACAATTAAAACACAGACAGTAAAATTTTTTGTAGGAAAGTGAAAATAGTTCGCCTAAAAGTTTAGTGATAAAAGTGTAAAGGCTAAAATGTTGTAGTTAAAAAAAAATCACAAAGTATAAAATTTAGTGCTAGAATTGTAAAGAGTTAAAATAATGTGGTGAAAATAAAATAAATAAAAAGTTTACTATTCTTTATACATTTTTCCGTATCTTTCTTTTTAATATATATATTAAAAAGTTTAGTGCTAAAAGTGTAAGAGGATAATGTTGTAGTTAAAATAGAAAAAAAAACAAAAAAGTATGAAAGTTTAGTGCTAACAAATGTAAAGAGTTGAAATGTTGTGATGAAAATAAAAATAATAAAAGTTTAATAAAAATAATTATTATATTCCTTTTTGTTTGATATTATAAAATAAGATAGTTTTATAAATGAAAAGCTATAAAAAAATACATTGTTAAAATAGATTCATATATATATATATAAATATATACGATACATTTATTCGAACAATAATCATTATAATGAAAATTATACAGTGGATAATTTAGAAATTTTACCACTTTTCACGTGTTTACTCTTAACTATTGCTACCTATGTATAATGTAATATTTATATTTATATAAGTACTAGGTGATGTTGGTGCATTGCACGTACTATCCTATTTATCGCCGATACATTGTGAAACTCGTGTTAAACACGAGATATACTATATAAAAATAACGAAGTTAAAGAAGCAACTATTATAAGACTGTTGAAAAGTAGACAAATATCACCGATTCTTGACTTAAAGACAAATATATTTGAAGAAGATGGTTGTGTAGCCCATTGAGAGTTTGTGGGGATGTATTCACATGACTTAAATGAGCATAGATGGTCTTGAATGGATTTTAAGTTGCTTAGCAGCTGATCTTTTTCCTGAAAATGTTAAAAGGAATAGAAATGGTTAGTTTACAGTGAGTATGGAACTAATGTACTACACAAACATAAACTCTCATTTGATCACACATCAAAGGTAGACGTTATATGTAGGGATGAGAAAAAAACCGAAACCCGTGACCCGACCCGAAACCGGCCCGAACCGACCCGTCCGAAGGGCTAATAGGTCGGGTCACGAGTCAAGCTTTTGTTGCATTTTCGGGTCACGGGTTGCGTGGGTCAGGCCGATCCGGGCCGGGTCAAGCCAAAAACTGAAAAAAGGTGAAGGAAATCCGTGACCCACCCGACCCGAACCATCACGGGTCGGGTCACGGTTCTGATTTTCTTGTATTTGCGGGTCGCGGTCCGGGCCGGGTTTTCACGGGTCGGGCCGGGTCGGGCCATTTGCACATCCCTAAGTATATGTGCTAAGCTTATATATCAACTATAACTGGCCAAACATGCAAATTAAAAAAATAGCTTATTTGGATCTAAACTCAACCCCATATGCATGTTATACTATCCATGTAAAGTAATAGATGATATGGATCGATGAAAAAGAAAAAGAAAAATCTTGGTCACCTGCAAACACAGATTTAAGAGTTTTCGTTTTATCTTTTACAGTTCGGTTAGTTTATAACATACTATAATTGGTCCTATAAGAATATAAAAGCAAGCATCTCAAAATAATATGATTGGTCCCGTTAGAAAATAAAAGCAATCATCTCGATGAAATTTAAGGCATAATTTCATTCAATTATATAATCCGTCTTGTAAGGTCCAGATTTACTGGACACGCTCCAGACGTAACTACTGGAGTCCTCTGAAGATTTGTCCAGAAATTATGTGAAGACCAGTGAACAACTTACTTGTATAGAAATCTGGATTCCACCAGATTTGTTCACTGGACTTCACTCCAGTCAAGATCTTTCCACTAAAGAACATTCTCACTGAAGTCGAAGACTGAAGTCTGAAGAAAGAAGTCTGACAAATAGCGGAGCTCAATGGAAGACTTACCAGATCTCCTGACTGGAGTCCTTGTCAGTGTTCTAGACCTTACAAGTCTGAACACTGATTACGAGGAATTGACTTTATGCCTTTACATGTCTTTAACCGGACAATCCATTTGTCTTTTGTTAAAAGCCTTACATGCATGTAAAGGTGGTTGGTTAATTATAAGACAAGTCACTATCATGTGACTTTATTCTTGTACTTTAATCAATGCTTTTAAGGAATTAAAGTAATTTCCTTAAATGCATGTAACCATATTTGTATGGCAAAAAGAATATTATATTTATTCTTTTTGCCTATAAATACCAAGTCACTTCCTCGTCCAAAATATACTTTTGCAATTTGGTACCTTTGCTCAAATACTCTCGATCTAAACAGTCATACTTCACAACTTTAAGTATTTCGGTCAAAGAGTTTATTTAGCAAAGATTAGATCACTTGTAATTCATAGGTTGTTTAGATACTTACTTTGTAATATCTTGTTCCGCAACAACCTTGTATTTTATTTAACATCAATAAATAAAATACACTTGAAAATTACATTGTGTCTCACCATTTACCTATTTGCTTATCTTTATATTGCTTAAGTACGTATTACGTTATATATATTCTTGCATTTATATTTATCGTAATACTAGTCCAATCTAGTGCTTACTTGACGTTTAATACTAGTCCTATTTAGTGATTACTTGACTTGTTATTTTACACTTGTGGATTAAACCATCGAGTGAGGGACTTCACACGTCTAAAATAAAATTCAAGGTCAATCAAATGGTAGAAAAAGGGATAATTCTTTGAGCTAAAAAAAGCACTTACATGGTTTGATCGCAAGAATATATACATTTCCACCACTCATTATTTACGTTATATGAAGGCACAAATACTTTATCAATGAAGAGGAAGTTGCAATTTGTGACGACTAATACTTTATTAGCAACGGGTTAATCTTAATCTCGATCATTATTATAATTTCGTCTAATTTAGAGATTATGACGTGGAAATTATTAGAAAATTAAACATTTGATATAGTTCAGTTAGACGTATACTGATGACGTATGCTATTAGTTATTTAGACGTATGTCGAGTCTTGAAAATAACTTTAAATATTTTATTTGGTCAAACGGTATTTAATCATAAGCATTTTACCAAATTAAGGGTACAAAATATCCTAAAAAGGAGCCACATAGGTCGGCCGCTTTGTTTGTGGTGGGAATTAGAACACCAAACACCCCTTCCCTCTTTCTTTCTTTGCCTGGTCGACACAAAGACACACACATAACACACAACACAAAACACTTTATGTTCTATATCATTTTGGCAAGGAGGAATCAAAGGGGATTTAAGGGAAATAATCATTTTTCAATGATAATTAAGGTTTTGGCATCATCATCTTCATCTTTTCTTTAAATTCTTCAAGAACACAAATTGGTAAGTAAAGTTTTCTTAAACTTTGACTTGTCTAAATTAATTCAAGGGTTTGTTTCAGTTTTGTTAATTAAATTAGATAGCCTTGGATTTGAAAAGAGTTAGTACATATGTTGTTGATTTGATTTTTGATTTGAATTAGGTCTGGAAATCAAAATGGTTAAAATTGTTGATGATATACCCATACAGAGCTCTAGCTCCGTACCCGAAGCAGAAGCAGAATACGAAGACACCTTCGTACAGGTAATAAATATACATCTGTCCATAACGGAGCTTACCTCCGATCAAAACGATTATCCCGGAGCCCTAAAGGTAACGATTACTCAGCTCCGAGGAGATATACAAGAAAGATCGGATTAAGCTCTTCCCTATAATTATCCCATTAAACATATATCAAAATTCCGATATACTCGAACGTGACTTTGTAACAAGATTACCACGAATCTCCTCAAGAAAGAAATAAAATATTCATAAAGGAGGAAGAGATTTACCCTAATTCTCTGACCCCCCTCTCCAAGTTATCCACCCTCTATATAAATAGCGAAAGAGCCTCACGGCACAAGGATCATACGCATCACATACATAAACCCTCACTTATAATTTATTCGACCTCCGAATAAACCCTAAACAAATCCCTAAAACCCTAAGTCGAACGCGAACGGCTTAGGATCAACAAATCATAGGCGTAAAGCGGTCTCCGACCCTTTGACCGTAAGGGAATCGCCGATAAAACTCCCCCAACCATACTCACACCTCCGGTTGAGCCATAGTGCAATTATTTGATCAAACAATTGTGAAATGGGTTTTGGTTTAAGGCTGTTTTCTAGGATTATTTATACTCATAGAAGGTTATGTTAAGGATTGGGACATTGATTTTGAGCCTAGCCTAGTAAATTTGAGTGTTGAACCCGTTTTCGCGAACAACAAGAGCACGGCCTTTGTGTCAAAGCACGACCTTTTACAGAGGTTGTCCTTTTTCAGAGCACGACCCTTGTTAGGAGCACAACCTTTGACAAAAGTCGTCCTCCTCAGTAAAGGTCGTCCTCCTCCTGGAATTTTTGTAACTTTTTCGTTTGGTTAGCAATCGACTTTTGATGATCCAAAACTTATTTACTAGTGTTATATAATCATAAAAAAGAGTATCAAACTTGTTAAAACACACATTTAAACACTTTAATTTTCCATCCATATTTAGTGACAAAAGATGAACTTGAGTTATGATATAGACTAACTATTAAGGTGTATATTATGGACATTTTGTTATGACAATGTCAATGACGTTAGTAACTTGAGTCAAATATATATTGAACATTAAATCACATTCTTGGTCGTGGCATTCTAGGGTCTATAGCTAAGTAGTTGTACGTAGGATACTAGTCGTCGTGAGATTTGATCCTCACCATTGGTGCTCATATCCTAGGTGTTGGATAGACGTGGAGACTAGACTGCTCATTTTCTCGAACTACTTATACTTTTAGCTCGTTGATCGCTGTCACACCCCGACTAAGGCGGAAAACTCGGGATGCGACGTGTAGTACACGCGTCATGGATGTTATGTAGAGTGACTAAATGAATGCTCAAATTAACTCACATTTCATTTAAATTCAAACATAAACATGCAACAAAGAATCAACATCCATCAATACATAGATAAAGTCCCATGTAGGGGAAAGATTCACTTAGGCATAAGGCCATAGTCTAAACATAAAACAACAAGTAGGCACAAAAATATGCAGCTCCAAATCCTAGTCTGAGTCTGCTAAAGTCCACCATGCTATCCTCCTTAGCCACTTCTAACTTGATTAACTTGCAACTTGAAAGGATACTAAAAAGCATCAACACAAAGGTTGGTGAGTTCGTAAGTTTGAAATCATGCTTGTTTACTTGAAAACGTTTGTATGAATTAGTTTGTACCGTTAAGTATGAATACACGAGTAACAATGTATGAATACGTATGAGCGTGACCTTACAGTCATAAACATTACCTGGCTAGATTAAATAACAATGCGTGCCCTTACAGTCATAACCATAACCTGGCTAGTGTGGTGCACAAAGCAACCAGCGAATATCAATGCGTGCCCTTACAGTCATAAACATGACATGGCTAGTATGAATATCGTGCACTTACAGTCATAAACATGACATGGCTGGTATGAATAACAATGCTTGCCCTTACAGTCATAGAAATGACCTGGTTGGAATCCTCATAGAATGTATACAATATCATACAATAGTCTAATAGCCATCGAATAATAGTAGCGAAAGCAGTTTCAACATTATCAACAAGGAACACACAAAATATCATGTAGTACAGTCTATAATCGACAATATAATTGAGAATCCATAGTGTTACCGAATATGTAATCAAATGTATGCCCAAATAGTGAAACCGATTTTGTATCCAAAATATGTAGTAATAATAAGCGTTTCCAAAATATGTAATCATAAGCGTTTACAAAATATGTAATCATAAGTGTATCCAAAATATGAGATTATATGTGTATCCAAAATAGGTAATTATATGCGTTTCCAAAATACGTTATCATATGTGTACCCAAAATAGGTTGCACAAAGTAATATCATATAGTACCAAAGTATATACGTTTTACTATAAAAATGATTTTGTATCCTTTCAGCCCCATGAAAACATGTGAAAAGGGGATTACGAAACTCACCAGAGTGCTAGCAACAAGATTAAGCTACGCAAGATATCAGAAGCAAGTAACCGACACGCAAACAATCTGTTTCAAGTTATCATAATTAAGTATGTGTTCATCATAGGTAAACGTGCTCATAACATGCCGCCAAGTGTTGACTAAGTTGTCTAAAAGCGTACTAGTTTGTCTTTGACCAAGTTTTACAAGTTTGACCAAAGTTGACTAAATTACGAGTTTGACTAAGTTGACCAAATCAACGAAAGTTGACCAAGGTTGACCAAACCGACTGTAACACCCGTGAGTTGACAATTTAAGACTTCAAGTCAAAATAAATCTTTCAGTACATATGACCTTGTAATTTTGGACTCAACCTCGTATTTTAAGTCAACATCGTAATTTAAGTGTAGCCTCGTATTTGGGACGGTATCGTATTTTTGGTGACTAGCCTCGTAGTCGTGATGGCCTAGTATTAAGGCCTTGTATGGAATCCTTCTTATTTGACCCTACCTATAAATACTCTCATTCTCCACACATTCTCACTTTCCACCACCTTAGCCTCATAACAAAAATACACACACACTTTTGCTACCCCATATTCCTTTACTACCCCATCTTTACTACCTCATCATTACTGCCCCATAAACAACAAGCTTTAATGAAATCCAACCTTACTTTTGTTCAGATTTAGTGTCAAAAACTATTTTTCTAACTTCTAAGCATCAACACAGACATCTATTTTGGGCAGATTTGATGTAAGAATCAAAACCCTTTATATGTTCTTCTTTTTGTATTTTTCGGTTTTTCTTTTAATACACACACTACACCCACCAAGTATCAAACTTTTTAAGTCCAAAACGTTTAGAATATATACTACAGCTTTTGTCAAAGTTTCGTGTGATTTCGTTAACAAAATCTTGAGATATAAGGATTTTTGTACACTTTTTATAAACTTTGTTCAAATGGGTTTTCGGGTTTAAGTCCGTTTTTCGAATTTTTGAATTTAGGATTGTTTTCCCATCATATTAGGGAGTCTAAAAGTACAATCTGATGTTAAAAACACCTTTCAGATCGAAAGAAACGATTAGGATTTTCTAGAATGAATTTTGGGGAGGAACAACCCAGTTTGCGACCCCATCAGTTTGTGACCTCGTATTTCCAATTACTACCTCGTATTTCAAATGCGACCTTGTATTTTGAAAGGTGACCTCGTATTTCAATTGTGACTTCGTATTTCCAATTACGACCTCGTATTTCCAATGTGACCTCGTATTTCAAATGCGACCTCATATTTCAGTTTGCGACCTCATATTTCAAATGTGACCTCGTATTTCAGTTTGTGACCTTGTATTTTAAATGTGACCTCGTATTTGGAAATACTACCCCAGATTTACTAGCCTCTTAATTTTTAGCCTCTCAATTGCAATTTTGTCCTTTAGTGAAAATAAGACCACAAATTCAATTTAAGATCTCAAGATCAATTTAAGACCCCGAATTTCAATTGAGACCTCGGACTTCGATTACTACCCCGATTTGGTCAACTTTGGCTGGTTTAGTCAACTTTGATCAACTTTGGTCGGTTTAGTCAACTTTGGTCAACTTTAGTCGATTTGGTCAACTTAGTCAAACTCGTAATTTGGTCAACATTGGTCAAACTTGTAAAATTTGATCAAAGACTAACTAGTAGGCTTTTGGACAACATAGTCAACGCTTGGCGGCACGTTATGAGCACGATTACCTATAATGAAACACATACTTAATTGTGATAACTTGAAACAGATTGTTGCGTGCCGGTTACTCGCTTTCTGATATCTTGCGTAGCTTAATCTTGTTGGTAGCGTTCAGGTGAGCTTCGTAGTCCCCTTTTTACATGTTTTCTCAGGGCTGAAAGGATACATAATATTTTCTGGCAAAACTATATTTATTTGATATGATATTGTGACAACCTATTTTGACTGCACGATTGATAACCTAGTTTGACTACACGATTGTTAACATATTTTAGATACATTTTGATAACATGTTGTGGATACATTTTGGTAACGTGATTTGGATACGCATATGATTTCATGACTTGGATACTTGTTGATTCACATTATGGATACATTTGGATGCATTGGATGTATATTCTTGAGCACGGCTGGTTGTTGAACTATAAGGCCTGACATTTGACTAAACTAGATGCATCGGCTGGTTGTTGAACCGTAAGTCCTGACTAAACTAAATGCATCGGCTAGTTGTTGAACCGTAAACCTTGTGATTATGGAAACATTGTGACGTGGCCTCTTTGACTATACATGAAACGCATCACGTTAACATGACAACCTAGACTACAACTCTACGAACTCACCAACAATTGTGTTGACGTCTTTAAGTATCCTTTCAGGTGCACAGGTTAGAGGTGGCTGAGGAGAGTAGCATGGAGCCTTTATAGCAGACTTTGGACTCTAGGATTCCTTGTTGCTGCTATGTTATCTTATGTTCCCTGTTATGTTAGTATTGCAATATGCCTAAACTTTGATCCCCTGCGTGGGAGTTGAATTATGTTTTATTTGTGTTTGAACCTATGTTGAATGTTTGTGTTAATTTATGCTGAGACCTTCTATATTTTGTGGATTCATCTAGTTTCCCTATGTAATATCCATGATGCGTGTACTATGCGTCGCATCCTGAGATTTCCGTCGTAGTCGGGGTGTGACACCGACCAAAGTTAACTTAAGTTGACCAAACCGACCAAAGTTAACTAAAGTTGACCAAATCGAGGTAGTAATAGAAATCCGAGGTCTTAATTGAAATTTGAGGTCTTAAATTGATTTTGAGGTCTTAAATTGATTTGTGGTCTTATTTCACTAAAAGACAAAACTGAAATTGAGAGGCTTGATTTAAAAGGATAAATTTGAGAGGCTAGTAAATCTGGGGTCTTATTTGGAAATACGAGGTCACATCTGAAATACAAGGTCTTATTTGGAAATACGAGGTCACATTGGAAATACGAGGTTACATTTGAAATACGAGGTCTTATTTAGAAATACGATGTCACATTTGAAATACGAGGTCACATTTGAAATACGAGGTCACAATTGGAAATACGAGGTCACAATTGGAAATACGATGTCACATTTGAAATACGAGGTCACATTTGAAATACGAGGTCACATTTGTAATACGAGGTCACATTTGAAATACGAGGTCACATTTCGACGGGGTCGCAAATTTGGCTGTCTTTCCCTAAAATTCATTCTAGAAAACCCTAATTGTATCTTTTGATCTGGAAGGTGTTTTTATCATCAGATAGTACTTTTAGACCCACTATATGATGGGAAAACAATACTAAAGTCAGAAACTCGAAAACGAACATATATCTCGAAGACTCATTTGACAAAGTTCATAAAAAGTGCACAAAATTTCTTATAACTCAAGATTTTGTTAATGAAATCACACGAGACTTTGACAAAAGTTTTGGTATATGTTTCTAAACATTTTGGACATAAAAAGGTTTGATACTTGGCGGGTGTAGTGTGTGTATTAAAAGAAAAACCAAAAATATTTAAAAGAAGAGCATAAAAAGAGTTTTGATTCTTACATCAAATCCGACCAAAATAGATGTTTATAATGATGCTTAGAAGGTAGCAAAACTGTTTTCAACACTATATCTAAACAAAAGTAAGGTTGGATTTCATAAAACTTGTTGATTTTGGGGTAGTAAAGGTGAGGTAGTAATAGGAAATGGGGTAGTAAAGGTGTGTGTGTTTTTACTAGGTGCTAAAGTAATGAGAATGAGAATGTCAGGGAATAAGAAGTATTTATATGTAGGGTAAAAATAGAAGGATTCCTTACAACTCACGAATATGAGGTCTTATTAAAAAATGCGATGCCGATTTATGAAATATGAGGCTTGACCCAAACACGATGCTAGATTAAAATTACGAGGTCGTTTTTAAAATACGATGCTGATAAACTATTACGAGGTCGCATTTTCAACTTTAAATTTTTAAGTTTTGACTCAAAAGTTTTCGTAGTCAACTCACGGGTGTTACAATCGCTAAGGTGAGTTTATGGCGCCCTTTTACCTTTTTTACTTTGGGCATGAAAAACATGTACTACTGTATATACGACTACTTTATAAATGATTTGTCCTTGTCTATGCCATGCGATTTGGTAAATTAAATCATTTGTCTTATGTCTTGCCATGTTGACGGCTGCCTGAAAATGTGTATACATCTCTTATGAAATATTGAACTAAATGACTTTGACTTACCATGTTGTCGGCTGACTAAATTGTTCTTTGTGTTTGAAGAACTAAAATGTTGCCCCTATGTAGTTATCACCATTATGAGATCCTAATGGTTGTCTTGTCAGCTTTAGTGCCTGACTATCTTTGTTCTAGTCCGCACCCCATTGTAGACGGGAGACCTATGTGAGGTATATTGGTCCGCACCCCATTGTAGACAGGAGAGTTGTGCGAGGTATATTGGTCCGCACCCCATTGTAGACGGGAGACTTGTGCGAGGGAAATTGGTCTTATTGTCGGATATTGATCTCGGTTGTCTTGTCATAATATTGTCGGACTTTGGTGTCGGTTGTCTTGTCTTAAATAACTACATGTCATTGTGTGCTCCCAATGACGACTAAACTTTTGGTCAAACACATTGTAAACTCACCAACTATTTCGATAGTTGATCATCTCAAATTTCATGCTTTTCAGGTAACCAACAGTAAGTTTTGGATCATCTTCGCATTATAGGGCCATCTTTTAACTTTGGACGTACAATTAACTTGAGACATTGGAGGGTTCTCATGCTTTTAGCTTTAATTGTATTAAACTGTTCAGATATTGAACTCGTATTTAGTAGGCCCAGATCCAAATGAGGATGACTTGTATCCGTATTTTGGGGTCCACATTCTATAACGATTGTACTTGTATTTGACTTGTATTTGGTGTGAATGGATGAAATATCTATTAACTACTGTTAGTACGCAATTATTTGTTAACCTTGTATTTCCGCTACAATGGGGTGTGACAAAAAACTGGTATCAGAGCCAAGGTTATAGGGAATACGGAGTTATTCCTCAATCTATAGCCATGGTCACTTCAAAAATGAAATGTAAGTCATTAAGGTTTAGAAAAATTATCTCAAGAGTTATACTATTTGTCGATTGTTTGATCAAATAATCGCACTATGACTCAACCGGAGGTGAGAGCTGGGTTGTGGGTGTTGAACGGCGATTCCCTTACGGTCAGAGGGTCTAGATAACCGCTTTACGCCGGATGGTTTTGTGGCTAAGTCGATTTGTTCGACTTAGGGTTTTATTTAGGGTTTATTCGGAGGTCGAATAAACCGTATGTTAGGATTTTGGAATTATTTAAAAGACTTATTCGGAAGTCGAATAAGTTGTAAGGGTTTATAAGTCGATTTGTGCTCGACTTAAGGGTTTAAGGATGATTAGAATGAATATGCCGTGAGGTTCCTCCTCTATTTATATAGAGGGTAGATAACTTGGAGAAGAGGGTAAGAGAATTAAGGTAAATCTCTTCCTCTTTTGTAAATATCTTGTTTCCTTCTTGAGGAGATTCGTGGTAATCTTCTTACCTAATTGTGTCCGAGTATATCGGAGTCTTTGATATATTTAATAGATTAATTATAGGAAATATTATATCCGTCCTTTATTGTATATCTCCTCGGAGCTAAGTATTTGTTACCTTTTAGAGCTCCGGGGTAACTATGTTGAGCGGAGGCAGAGCTCCGTTATAGCTTTACCTGTTCGAAGATAACTTTGTTTTCTGCTTCTGCTTTGGATACGGAGCTAAAGCTCCGTATGGGTATATCATCATCGATAATTAGACCTAACTTGATCAACTACGTCCCGATTATGTAAAATAGTATAAGACTCGAAATAAATATCCTAAATTGTGTATATACGTGTTAGCTGGGACTATATTAACAACATACTGGAGATGTGGTGGGAATGAATCAGGAACAACAGCATAAGAATCCTCCATTGGTTCCTCACTCTTCTGAAGAGGAACCAATGGAGGATTCGGGCAATGAATCTCGCCCTATTAATCTGGTATCATCATCCAGTGAATCTGGAAATGAGCATGTGTCTATTCATGTTCAACAACCTCTATCACCAGTAGCTCCATATCAGAGGAGGACTACTGAGGGCGCTCGTGTTTCTTATGCTCCTAGAGATCCTTATGCTACAGGTCCTTCTGCACCGCTTCAGGACAACGGTGGTTTTGGTCCTTCATTTCTTCTGGGAGATTCGTATGCTGCAGGTTCCTCCAGAGTATATGTTTACAACCCCAATGTCATTACGCCAGTTGCAACTGCAGTTGATAGGTCGGAATATGCTCTCCAATAAATGTCAAGGATGAACAACTCTCTCATTTGTACTAGAGAGGCGGTTGAGAACCAAGCGCAAGCACTGACCCGAGCTTATCAGCATGCTTCTGAGGCTATAACGGTCGCTAGGAAAGGTAAGAAAACCCTTGGGATGTTCATCTGGATACTGTTAGTTTTTTGTGGTCTTGGTTGTGGCGTTGCTTGTTGTTATCCTTTTCAAGATGTAATCTGTAGTAGTAACGTATTGTAAGCCTAAGAACTTATAACAACTCATACTCTTGTATTTGGGTTGTAGTCTAGTTTTGTGGATGTATTTCCCACGTGTATTGGATCATATTACTCTGACTGTGTAGTATATCATCGTGGATGTAGTTCCCATATGATTTGAATTATGGATGTAGTTCCCACAATATTTTGAAACGTACAAGTCAGACTATGTACAAATTTTGGATATAATGAAATATAATCGTCTTTTGGCTTACATACTTGTTCAGGCTACGTTACTTGCTCATTTCAATTGTAGAATTATGATGTTCCATATTTCCTGTATTGTTTAGTTCATGAGTTCAAGTAGGTCAATAAATTGTGACTTGTGGTTGTATCCTCATATATCTTGGAAAGCTACATTCCGTGTTGTTCTTACGAGAAAACCACTAAATGACAGTTTTGTTCATGTCATAGATTTATGGCTCCCAAGACGCGCAGCAAGGTCCAGAAGAGGACTGCTCCAAAGAGAGCTACTCGATCAACTCCTTTGAATACTGAAGCTGAACAAGAAGAACCTGTGATTCAGCAAGGACCAGAAGCTGCTGCAGCTAATGTGAACCCTGGTCCTGGATCTACCCTAATTGTCGGAGAAGAAAATAATATGGCGGCATTTGTGACACAATAACTATTGGCTGCTATGCCTACTTTAGTCGCTCAGATCACAGTGAGCATGAACGCTAATAACAATCATCATGCTGACAATAGTAACAATGTCGAACCTACTGCTAAGCAAGTTATTCCTCAAGTTCATCTACACGGGAATGACTTTAAGACCTTCACTCAATGCAAATCGAAAGAGTTTCATGGCACCGAGGGTCCCGTCGGTCTAATCAATTTGTTGGAAAGCATAGAGGTAGTGCTTCATATCTGCCTTTGTGCCGAAGAGCATAAAGTGGAATATGCCGCCACTCAATTTCAAAAGCACGCTCTGTAATGGTGGGACGGGCAGATTAGGACCCGTGGTCGAGAGCAAGCTAATAGCATACCTTGGTTGAACTTTAAAAATATGTTGGTGGAAAAGTACTGTCCCATGGAGGAAGTACAGAAAAAGGAAGGCGAATTTTGGAATCATAACATTGTGGGACTGGACAACGAGGGATACACAACTCGTTTTCATGAGCTGACAAGACTTGTTCCTCGTATGGTGGATATGGAGGAGAAATTAGTTGAAAGATACTGTTATGGATTGTCACCTGATATCTGACGGTTGGTAGCCGCTTTAAATCCCTTGACACTTCAAGCGACAATTAGTGTAACCAATCGGATGTTGATAGATTTGAAAATAACAACTGGTTCTTCTGTTGGAACTGAAGTGATCAAGAAAAGAAATGATCAGGCATTTGTTAGTGGTTTTGGCAATGGTGGGAATAGTAAGAGATTTAAAGCTGCCAGAAACTTTGCAGTGGTCTCTGAGGATATCAAGAGAAACCCTGACGCAAACACAAGATGTAACAGATATGGCATACGTCACATGGGAGATTGTCCTACTTGCCACCGTTGTAAAAAGATAGGACATATGGTAAGGTTTTGTAGGGAGAAGATACCAAATCAATGTTATGAATGTGGGAGTGAAACCCATTTGCAACCCGCGTGTCCAAGACTTAATCAAGCCTCGAACAACAATGCTATAGTTCCAATGAGGAACAATGCGGGGAATAATCAAGCTGGAAATCAGGGGAGAAATCAAGGAGGTCAAGGTAGGGGCCGCGTTTTTGCTTTGGATGCTGCTGATGCACGACGTGATCCCAACGTTGTGATAGGTACATTCATACTTAATATTCATTATGTATTTGTGTTATTCGACTCTGGTGCTGATAAAAGTTTCATATCCTTAGAATTTAAGTCTCGATTTGGTATAGTAGCTATCCCTATGAAGGACACTTATGTTGTCGAATATGCAAATGGTCAAAAGTATATTGTTAGAGATCATTTAGTAGATTGCAGTTTGGTATTGGCCGGTAAGACTTTTAAAATTAACCTAATTCGTATAGAATTAAGTAGTTTTGATGTGATTGTTAGTATGGACTGGTTATCTAAGGTTAGAGCTAATATAAGTTGTTACGAGAAGATTGTCAGAATACCCCTCCAGAATGGCGAAACCCTAATAATGTAAAGAGACAAAGCAGGAAAGAAATTGATCTTAGTATCGGCGATAAAAGCAAATAAGTATTTACAAAAGGAACACTCGGCTTTCTTAGCATTAGTAGTAGAAAGAAAACCAAAGGGTAAAGAAATGCAAGATATTCCAGTAGTTAGAGATTTTCCGGAGGTGTTTCCCGAAGATTTGACTGGACTTCCACCTCATAGACCCGTTGAATTTAGAATAGATTTGGTCCCTAGAGCTGCACCCGTGGCCAAGGCACCCTATCGCCTTGCGCCGTCAGAAATGCAAGAATTGTCTGAACAACTTCAAGAGTTGTTAGCAAAAGGATTAATTCGTCCAAGTTCGTCACCATGGGAAGCCCCAATCCTATTTGTCAAGAAGAAAGACGGCTTTATGCGCGTGTGTATTGATTACAGAGTATTGAACAAGTTGACTGTCAAGAACAGGTACCCTTTGCCTCGTATTGATGACTTGTTTGACCAACTGGAAGGTGCATCACACTTTTCCAAGATTGATTTCAGATCAGGGTATCATCAACTCAGAGTTAGGGAGACGGACATTCCTAAAACAGCCTTCAGAACTCGTTATGGACATTATGAGTTTTTGGTTATGCCGTTTGGTTTAACCAATGCACCTGCTGTGTTTATGGACTTAATGAATAAAGTATGTCGATCGTATCTAGACAAATTTGTCATCGTGCTCATTGATGACATACTGATTTACTCGAGAGATAAAGACGAACATGAAGGTCATTTGAGAACCATTCTACAACTGCTCAAGGATCAAAAGTTGTATGTAAAATTCTCGAAATGTGAGTTCTGGATTAGGGAATTACACTTCTTGGGTCATGTAGTGAATATGAATGGAATCCACGTGGATCCATCTAAGATTGAAGCAATAAAGAAGTGGGAAGCCCCAAAGACTACGACAGAAATCCGTCAGTTTCTTGGATTGGCTGGATATTACAGGAGATTTATCGAGAACTTCTCAAAGGTTGCTCAACCTTTGACGTTGTTGACTCAAAAGACCAAGGAACTTATTTGGTAGGATGCCCAGGAAAATGCATTTCAAATGTTGAAAGATAAGCTATGTAATGCTCCTATTTTAGCGTTACCAAATGGAATTGAAAATTTTGTTGTATACTGTGACACATCACATCAGGGCATGGGATGTGTACTTATGCAAGAAGGTAAGGTCATTGCTTACGCTTCCAGACAGCTCAAAATCCACGAAAAGAATTATACAACCCACGATCTCGAACTCGGAGCGGTTGTTTTTGCCTTAAAGATTTGGTGGCACTACTTGTATGGTACCAAGTGTACGGTATTCACATATCACAAAAGTCTTGAGCATTTCTTCGATCAGAAAATGTTGAATATGCGAAAAAGGTGATGGGTAAAATTACTCAACAATTATGATTGTGAACTCAAATATCATACGGGTAAAGCAAATATTGTTGCTGATGCGCTGAGTAGAAAGGATAGGATTTCACTATATGTAATAACAAGAGAAAGTTCTTATCTTGGCTCGTCATTAAGGGATAGAGTTTTGGATGATCAAAAAATTGTGGAATGCTGAACGATTATTTGAAGTGGATGGTGATGGGATCTGACATGTCAAGGACAGGGTGTGGATTCCTAGATATAAAGGACTTAGAGAACTCTTGGTGAACGAGAGTCATCGATCTAAGTATTCTATCCATCCTGGTGCTAACAAAATGTACCATGGACTAAAGGATTTTTATTGGTGTCCTAGTATGAAAAGAGATATCGCCACGTATGTTTCAAAATGTTTAAATTGTTCAATAGTTAAGGTGGAGCACCAAAAGCCTTCCGGGCTGCTCCAACAACCCTAAATTCCTGGCTAGAAATGGGAAGAGATTACTATGGACTTTATTACTAAGCTGCCTCGGATATGATACTATATGGGTCATCGTCGATCAATTGACGAAGTCTGCTCATTTCATTCCAATTCGGGAGAGTTGGAAGATAAGAAAATTGTCTCAAATATACATTGAAAAGATTGTGTCTCTTCATGGCGTTCCTTTGTCTATTATCTCTGACTGTGATGGTCGTTTCACTTCACAATCATGGAGATATTTTCAAGACGCCCTAGGCACTCAATTGCATTTGAGTACGGCTTACCATCCACAAATTGACAGACAAAGTGAACGTACCATTCAGACGTTGGAAGACATGCTTCGGGCATGTGTCATTGACTTCAAGGGTAGTTGGGATACCTTTTTGCCATTAGCTGAATTTTGTATAATAACAGCTATCACACTAGCATCAAATGTCCTCCATATGAGGCTTTGTATGGGCGAAAATGTAGATTGGCTGTTTGTTGGCACCGTTTGTACAAGTATGGACTGGTTCAGAAGACTACTGACCAGATTGTAGAAATTTGGGTACAGCTGAAGGCGGCTCAGGATCGCCAAAAGATGCAGATCGTAGAAGGAAACCACTTGAGTTTCAAGTGGGAGATAAAGTCATGTTGAAAGTGTCACCTTGGAAAGGCACTGCACGTTGCGTGCGAGGAAAACTTAGTCCTCGTTATATCAGACCATTTGACATTGTTAAAAGGATTGGTTCCGTGGCATATAAGCTCGACTTACCCCAAGAGCTAGAACATGTTCATCACACATTTCATGTATCGAATCTTATGAAATGTATGACTGATGAAACATTAGTTGTACCTGTAGAAGAGCTGCAAGTGAATGACTCTCTTCAATTTATTGAGGAACCTATTGAAATTGTAGACTAACAGCTTAAACAACTTAGACGTAGTCATATCAAGTTGGTCAAGGTTCGTTGGAACTCAAAACACGGACCCGACTCGACTTGTGAACGTGAAGACTACATTAAGGATAAGTATCCTCATCTTTTTACTGAGCAAGACTTGATTTCGGGACGAAATCCTTAGAAGTTGGTGATGCTGTGACGACTCGTAATTTATTAGCAATGGGTTAGTCTTAATCTCGATCATTATCATAGTTTCGTCTAATTTAGAGATTATGACGTGGAAATTATTAGACAATTGAACATTTGATATAGTTTAGTTAGACGTATCTTGATGACGTAGACTATTAGCTATTTAGATGAATGTCGAGTCTTGAAAATAACTTTAAATAAATTATAACCTTTTAGTCAAACAGTATTTAATCATAAGCATTTTACCAAATTACGAGTACAAAATATCCTAAAAAGGAGCCACATAGGCCAACCGCTTTGTTTGTGGTGGGAATTAGAACACCAAACACCCCTTCCCTCTTTCTTTCTTTGCTTGGTCGACACAAACACACACACATAACACACAACACAAAAAACTTTATGCGCTAGATCATTCTGGCAAGGAAATTAAAAATCAAAGGGGATTTAAGGGAAATAATCATTTTTCAATAATAAGTAAGGATTTGGCATCATCATCTTGATCTTTTCTTCAAATTCTTCAAGAAGACAAATTGATAAGTAAACTTTTCTTAAACTTTGACTTGTCGAAATTAATTCAAGGGTTTTTTTCAGTTTTGCTAATTAAATAAATAGCCTTGGATTTGAAAAGAGTTAGTACATATGTTGTTGATTTGATTTTTGATTTGAATTAGGTCTGGAAATCAAAATGGTTGAAATTGTGAAATGGATTTTGGTTTAAGGTTGTTTTCTAGGATTATTTATACTCATAGAAGGTTATGTTAAGGATTGGGACATTGATTTTGAGCTTAGCCTAGTAAATTTGAGTGTTGAAACCCGTTTTCGTGAACAGCAAGAGCACGACCTTTGTGTCAAAGCACGGCCTTTTACAGAGGCCGTCCTTTTTTAGAGCACGGTCTTTGACAAAAGCCGTCCTCATCAGCAAAGGCCGTCCTCCTCCTGGAATTTTTGTAACTTATCCGTTTGGTTAGCAGTCGACTTCTAATGATCCAAAACTTATTTACTAGTCTTATATCATCATAAAAAGAGTATCAAACTTGTTAAAACACCCATTTAAACACTTTGATTTTCCATCCAAATTTAGTGACAAAAGATGAACTTGAGTTATGATATAGACTAACTAGTAAGGTGTATATTATGGACATTTTGTAATGACAATGTCAATGACGTTAGTAACTTGAGTCAATATATATTGAACATTAAATCACATTCTTGATGTGGCATTCTAGGGTCTATAGCTAAGTAGTTGTACGTAGGATACTTGTCGTCGTGAGATTTGATCCTCACCATTGGTACTCATATCCTAGGTTTTGGACAGACGTGGAGACTAGACTGCTCATTTTCTCGGACTACTCATACTTTTAGCTCGTTGATCGCTAAGGTGAGTTTATGGCGCCCTTTTACCTTTTTTACTTTGGGACTGAAAAACATGTACTACTGTATACACGACTACTTTATAAATGATTTGTCTTTGTCTATGCCATGCGATTTGGTAAATTAAATCATTTATCTTACGTCTTGCCATGTTGACAGTTTCCTGAAAATGTGTATACATGTCTTATGAAATATTGAACTAAATGACTTTGACTTGCCATGTTGTCGGCTGACTAAATTGGTCTTTGTGTTTGAAATACTAAAAAAGTTGCCCCTATGTAGTTATCACCATTATGAGATCCTAATGGTTGTCTTGTCAGATTTAGTGTCTGACTGTCTTTGTTCTGGTTCGCACCCCATTGTAGACGGGAGACCTGTGCGAGGTATATTGGTCCGCACCCCATTATAGATGGGAGACCTGTGCGAGGGAAATTGGTCTTATTGTAGGATATTGATCCCGGCTGTCTTGTCATAATATTTTTGGACTTTGTTCCCGGCTGTCTTGTCTTAAATAACTACATGTCATTGTGTGCTCCCAATGATGACTAAACTTTTGGTCAAACGCATTGTAAACTCACCAACTATTTCGATAGTTGATCCTCTCAAATTTCATATGTTTCAGGTAACCAACAATAAGTCTTGGATCATCTTGGCATTATAGGGCCATCTTTTAACTTTGGACGTACAATTAGCTTCGGACATTGGAGGGTTCTCATGTTTTTAGCTTTAATTGTATTAGACTGTCCAGATATTGAACTCGTATTTAGTGGGCCCAGTTCCAAATGAGGATGACTTGTATCCGTATTTTGGGTCCACATTTTAAAACGATTGTACTTGTATTAGACTTGTATTTGGTATGAATGGATGAAATTTTTATTAACTACGGTTAGTACGCAATTATTTGTTAACCCTGTATTCCCGCTACAACGGGGTGTGACACAATTAGTCGCAGATCGTTTATCTAACTCATTTGATTGAAGCAGACCGAACAATAGCAACCAAAATTTAAGATCGGGAGAATGTATACACTTCCATCAGTCAACTTTTACATTATATCAAGGTACGAGATACTTTATCTATGAATAAGAAGATGCAATTAGTCGCAGATTGTTTATCTAACTCATTTGATTGAAGCAGACAGAACAATAGCAACCAAAAATTAAGATCGGGAGAATGTATACACTTCCACCACTCAACTTTTACTTTATATCAAGGTACGGGATACTTTATCTATGAAGAAGAAGATGGAATTAGTCGCAGATTGTTTATTTAACTCATTTGATTGAAGTAGACCGAATAATTGCAACCAAAATAACAAAAAAACAACTGTTTTAGACGAACATTGGATTAAACTTGGACCAAATGTGAAGTCAGCTTGGAATGGTCTATATTTCATCCAACACCTTGAGTTCATCAACATAAAGTTGTAAAAAAGAATGAAGTTGTTTCAAAAACCATAAACTTATTACGCTAATAACAATAGTGAAAGTGAAAGTCGGTGTTTGTGATTTAAGAACAATTAGTAGTGAGTAAATATGATTTTAATATATACATCCAGCGAGACTTGGAAAAGGGTTGAATGAAATTAATTGAAAGAGAAATGATAAAGAGGCCTAAATGGATTAACCTAAAATAAGACCTAACCAATATGATAATGACATATGTCCCTTCTTTAAAACCCATCAATTCTTTCACTGGACTCCCTATTACACCCTTCATAAAAAGCATTAAAACTATTGTTGATTTATGTTTCCGTAAAAAAATCATTATCATAGATTACCTCCCTTGAACCTCTCATCATCTATCTTTGCAACGCCGTTTAATCATCTTTCTGCCGGCGTGAACATGTAATCTATAATACTTATTTTAGATTTGGGATAATCGACTTCTGTATATTGTTGTAGTAGCTTGATTGCTCTAATATATACTATAAAGTATTGCTAATGTGTATTTATTAAGTTTTTGTTAAGCGTAAAGATTTCCAAGTGTTTTTTTGATTGTTTTATATTGTGTAATTTGAATATTTGTATAAGTTGTAAACGATTTGGTACAACGTTGTGATTCTTTTTGTTTATGGCAATAAACTATGCATCCAATCTTTTGGTGAGTATATACATGAAAACACTGGCCGGTTAAAGGATTATGGTGAGGAAAAAAACAATTAATATGATGATCGGCAAAGGAAAACTTCAATTAGTATCTAAGAATTAACGATTAAGGGTATAGTAGTAATAACACAAAATATTTAATGAATCTCTAAATATAATTACAGGTGTTATCTTTTAGTTGTTAGCTAACTTTTAGGTGTTTTTATTAGGTGTGCTAATCATCTTTCTAATTGAAATCTCCTACGAATTAAAAGATTAAGTATGTTGGCTTGCCCAAAAATTATCAACCATTTAGTTAGATCAAGTGGAAGAGTGGTGGTGCTATTATGGATGAGATGCAGGTTTAATTCCTAAAGTAAAACCTCTATAAATTAATAGAGTCGGGACCAAGGTTTTTTATAAATTTATCGAGATATTATTATATCGATAAATTAATAAATTATTAATTTAAAGATATTCATATATGAGCTTCAAAATTTCCCCTTTTAATTTCCATTTTCAATTTATCTTCACATATTAAATTAAATAAACTTGTCAAATGCATTGTTTTAAATTAAAGCTAGTTCAATGTACGAGAAGACAATGCTTTAACTCTTAAAATGCGATGAGAAAATTTAAAGATGAATTCAATATAGATTCCAAGTTCCAAATAAAACAAGTGACTATAAATTCATTTTTTACTAGACAATGTTAGAATTTGAAATATTTAAGAAATTATTAATTAATAGTTTTATTGGGAAAACTATATTTATATTGGGGTTTCAAAAAAGTTATTATCATATTATTTTATTGTTTGAAGTCCAATTTTGTACTGGTCCTAAGTTGAGACCGGACAAATTATTAATTTTATCGAGTTTATTAATTTATTGAGTATTAAATTATAGAGGTTCTACTGTACTTTGAACATAATTTTTTGTTTAGTTGAAAGCCTACGCTATTATGTAGTTGTAATATACGTGGCATATGACCATGTGTCAATTTCACAACGCAAGTTGATGTGGTCATGACACGTAAGCAAAAAGTTGAGGTGGCGAACAAAGAGATATGCCATACGAGCACTTGAAGATAACAAAATATAGTATTAAGGGTTCAGTATTGTAAAACAAGTACTCATATTTGTTTTACTTTAATACTTGTTTTATATTACCAATATAGTATATAGGTAAAATAAAACAAGTATTAAAGTAAAACAATAGGTTTCTTTTCAATAAAAATTATCGGGCATCAATTGCTTTATGAATCTTCGTGTATCAATATAACCATAATCTATGAGTCAAGATCTTGTCAAATTTGTTTTACTTTAATGCTATAAGCAACTTATTAATATTAAAAAATATGATTTTAGGTAAACTAAAGCAAATAAAACAATAGGTTTATCTTCACTGAAAAAATTACTGTGCATCATAGAAATCATCGTGCATTAATTGCTTTATGAATCTTCGTGCATCAATTTAACCACGATTTAAGGGTCAAGATCTTGTCATATTTGTTTTACTCTAATACTTATTTTACAATAACCAACCCCTAATTAATATTACAATAATATTAGTTACTCTGGTTTTAGTTAAAATAATAAAGTATTAAAGTAAAACAAATAAAACAATATGTTTCTATTACTCAAAAATCACCGTGCATGATGTAAATTGTAGTGCATCAATATATATATATATATACTTGTGCTTTTTAAATCTTCATGTATCAATTTTATTATGATATAAATGTCAAGATCTTGTCTTATTTATTATATTTTAATACTTGTTTAACAATACTATGACAGGGCGGTACGCTCTGCTCGTGACTCCTACTCTAATAAAAAGACTAAAGACCCCTACCGAAGATTCAAAGGGCGAGCACCGAAATGAGAAAGGCTTGTAGACTCATGACATTGAACGAGACATTCGAAAACTAAAGTGCACACTAAAACGTGCTTCGAAAGGTGTCAGCAGGTGAGCGGAGTCGATGCCCGTCATGTTCGCCCACTTCGAGTCTTGCCTTTAGATAGCAAAAAGTAACCCCTAGTTACTCTATAGTCTATATTGGAGATTTGGAGTACAAGAAGTTAAAAGGAAAAGTCAAATGCAATCCCCAGTAGACAATACGGAGTACCAGAAAAAGTGAAAAACAATCAACGGCAAGTTCAAGGGCGATTAATTAAAAACATTGATAAGGTGCATCTTCATCATCATCTGATTACAAATTTACAATAGTCATTTTGTTTTGTCTTTTTTACTTTTATTTACAATAGAAAACAAAAAGAATAGTAAAATAGTTAATGCCGAGCAAAACACATGAAGGAGGTTGTATGTTCTAAGGGGGGATTTGAGAGTTAAGAAAAAAAAAAAAAAAAAAAGAGATGGCAGAAGAAGCAGAAGCAGCGGAATGCCCTGTTTGTCTGCAACCTTTCGATGGCGAATCAACAATCCCACGCGTTCTCGGCTGCGGCCACTCCACCTGCCACGACTGTCTCGTCTCCCTCCCTAAACCACCTTTTATTAAAAACACGATTCGCTGCCCTGGTTGTACTCAGCTTGTCTTTTATCCACCACAAGGCCCCTCTGCTCTCCCCAAAAACATTGACCTAATTCGCCTCTCTAAACCCTTTCTTTCCATCAAACCCTCCAAATCATCATCATCATCAACAACCCATGACTTTGTTCCCAATTTATGGTCTCATGAGTTTTACCTTCATTGGAAACATCGGATTCTTCCTCAACTTTCCATCGAAACATCCGACCAAACCTCTTCTTTCGTCTTACATCAAAATCACAAGTCCAAGGTTAATGTTTCTCTTTTTAAACTTGCTTTTTTTTCCGATAATGATAATGATGAAAATGCTGCCGCCTTTTTTAAGTTTAGTTACATTTCCAAAGTTATGTGGCTTTTGTTTAAATTGGGTAATGATGACTCGTTATCTGAGCTTGACTCGATTTTTAATTTGAACCACCCTCTCGTTTCTACTGCTTACGGCTTGTGGTGTGATCATCGTCATAATTTGTATCTTGTGTGTGAATATAAAGCTCGCGATACTAGTTTGTTAAATGTTGTTGTTTCTCAACAAGAAGATTTGTCTACGTTTGGTATCATCGGTATGGAGCTCTGTGAAACGGTCATGAAATTGCATGATTATGGGTTAGTTTGTGGGTGTTGTTCGTTGTCGTGCTTTTGTATCGATCGTTTTGGGCATATTGTTATTGGGTTAAATCAGGTATACATGGTTGGAGAAAGACTTCAAAACATGACTGCACAGGCTGTCTCGTTTGCACATGATAATAGTCAAAGTTTGGAAAGCGATTTTACGAATGCTCTTTTTGAGATTCATGCATTTCCTAGCCCGGAGCTGTTAGTAGAGTTTGTGCAGAAACAGGGTATTCATTTTGAGTTTGACAAGTCGACCTGTACAGCTGGCTATAGTTCAGATGTATGGTCGATAGCTTGCATATTAATCTGGTTTCTAGTGGGGAAGTCTTTTGCTGATGAGACTTACGCATTTTTGTCTAGTTTTATACATGAGTATATCAATGGAAATACTTGTGATTGTGAAAACTTGTTTGTGGGTTGGTTGGATAAAGTTTCAGGCTTTTTAGATAATAGATTGGGTTCAGACCATGTATCGATAAAGGAGTTGCTGTGCAAATGTCTTTGTCATGACCCGGGAACTAGACCGCCTGTAATTGATGTTTGGAAGTACATGAGAGGATTGATTATTAAACCGAAGTTTGATATAATTGCAATTACAGAAGAAAAATCAACAAACACACATAAATGTCATTGCTTGCTCCTAGGAGACTTGTTATGGTCTTCAAAGAAAACCAATAAAGTTGATGATAGAAGTAGCATGATGAATGATTCGACACATGAAAACTTGGTGGTTGAGAGTGATGTTATCGAGGGTCTTCGTAAAACTTCCCTAGCATGTACTGAGTTAAAAGGTCATCTTGATTGCATATCTGGATTAGCTGTTGGAGGTATCATATCTTCTTCTCTGTGTCCTTCTTGATTCTAGTTGGTGTTGTTTACTCATTGATGGTCTAAAATTGACTCATTTGTTAAAATAGTTAAATAAAAGGACAAGTTACTTGATTAATATAGATTGTGTTATTAAGACTACAACTAGTTTCACCTAGGCTATTTGTATGCAACTGATTACTTCTATCCTGTTTTATTGTACCAACTCTCCTTGTCATGTCTATTTATTTTTTTATACATTTTGAATACATAGGAATTTGGTGGAGTAACAATAATGATTGTCTCCAAACTGTGAATGTTGGTCTCTAGATGGTGAGTGAGCAAGAATCAATTTATGTAGGCTTCTATTTTTACCCTTATGTAATGAAAAGACCACATTCCTTGGAGTCCCTTTTATTTATGGTAAGATTATAGATAGATTTCCAGTGATGACAATTATTAAGTTTGCACTATCATGCCATTTGTTGCATGGTGTGTATCATCTTAACTAATTATCAATTTTTAAAGTTTCTCTTAGGCTGTATTCTCAATTTATTTTTAAAGAAAATAATAGAAGTTGAAACAGAAGGTTGAGTGGATGGAAGGGACTAAGGGAGGCTAGATTAAAAGATGTGTTCTTAAGCTTGAAAGAAGGGAAGGTAAGAGGAGGAGGACAATATGGTCAGCTTACAAAATATTACTAAAGCAATCTCCCTTCACTTTGTGATCTGCCCATATTTGGGAGGATGGTTATAGCCCTCAAAAACTCCCAAATTTCCTTCCCTTTTTGATCTACTTTTCTTTCTTAAAAATTATCAAGAACAGAAACCATTTTTAATTCTTCTCTCTATATATTTTAGAAAAAACTTGAGACCACCGCCTAAATTTGTGTGCAATGTTTAGAGAAGGTCCATCCTCCATGACAACCTTTACGAATCTACTTTGCAGTTCCTATTTAGCAGGGTGTCTAAGATTATATGATGTGTGTATCATCAATGTCCATCCTCAGTGGAATTTCGTCATTTTAAATGACGAAACATGATTGTTTGATATAACCACAGAGACGATATGTGCAGGAAACTCTTTATTTTTTAAGCTGTATTTTACTAGAAAACAGAGTGCATCAGCCCTTTTCTCAGGATAAATTTATCATGGAAAATTTGAATGCTTTGTATCGTTCTGCGTTTTTTGCTCTCCCATTTTTTCACAGGATCCGAGTTACAAACTTGCACCTGTCATTATTACATATTCACTTGTTTTGTTTTACTTCTTTTCACTAATTCATATTTAAATACATTTCCATTTTACTGAAATAGAGATAATGTTTCTGGACTTATTAACCTAAGAGGTGTGCCTTTTGTTTAAATTTTGTAGGCGGTTTCCTTTTTAGCTCTTCATTTGATAAAACAGTTGAGGTGTGGTCCCTCCAGGTATGCATCTTGATACAATATCCTAGTAATTAAACCAAGCTTGTTAAGCATTATAAATAACAACAATAATTTTCTATTGAATGTTTTATGTTCATTTTTGTGTAGTCTTTCAGTGTGTGACACTTTTTACCGTATCTTATTGTCATGTTGTAACCAGCAGCGTCATCAACTCTGTCTATGTATGCTTTTATTATCATGGTTGAAAACTCACTAGATACAATAGAATTTTCCTTTCACTTCCATACTTTTTTTAGGACTTGAGGAAATACTCCCACAACATCTTTCAGCATAACAATTAACAGTTATCTTGTTGAAATAAATTTTGGATCCATGCATTAAACTGTCAATCAGGTATCACTGTCATTAACACACTATTTGATTAATGGTGAAGGGGGGTCTCTGTGTCATATAATGGCCCTCATAACACTTGGGGCAGAAGATCCCATACATTAAACACTGAGTCCAACAAGAAGCCGTTGGTGTAAACGAAATTTGAGCCTTGAGTTATAACATACAACCTAGGTAGCCCTTTATAATAAGTTTACCCTTGTTCCAAACTTCAAATAGATAATACAGAAAAGACATTCAGCAGCTGTATGTAATTGGTAACTATGTACGGCAGCAATGGAAGTCCCTGTTCCCGTACTTTTCAAATCTATAGCTTCTATATTCTTCAATTTTTTGTACTTATTTTTTTTTATTAGTATTTAGTCATGGAATTTGTGGATATAAGGTTGTTCGCGGTTTTTTGTTTCTACCAGTTTAAGGGTATATGTTCCCAAATTTAATTGTGTCTTGTGTCTTGACTTTGTAGCTTGTATGTTTTAGTACTGTGATTATGGTGTAATGCTATCCCTTATGGTGTCTTACTATATAATTTTTATGTGATGATAGTATTTGAGTTTTTAATGTGATGTGTAAACCTAAGTAGTTAATTACTAAAATAGCGGTGTAACGGTCAAGGTCCGCTATATGCTATATTGGTTATAGCGGTGGTATAGCGGTAATTAAAATATTATGCAATATCTATATATATATAATTGAGTTAATTACTGAAATGTTACCTCACGTTTGCGCCATATTACTGGTTTCATACCTTTCCTTTTGAAATTACGCTGATCATACCCAACGTATGCAAATCTCCACTCGGACCATACTGGAGGCTAACGCCGTCAGCTGGCCGTTAAAACCTCCCCCACGTGACTTGCACGTGAGGGGTAAATATGTAATATCGCATTTCCTAATTACTGAAATGGTACCTAACATTTGCATGATATTGTTAGTTTCATACATATATGTTTCTTAATTACTTAAATGGTACATAATGTTTAGTTATTAATTTTTTTATATATTTTTTAATTTGTTTTATTTTTCTTTTATAAAAATTCTCCAAAACTTGTTATAATTTAATAAAAATAGTCAAAATGCACCTATAATCCACTAAAAAATAATACCAAATAGTTATTTCATAACAAAATATAAGTTTTAAAGTTCACGAATAACCAAAAATAGTAATAAAATATCATAAAAATAATTTTTTTAAAAAAATAAAATTTTCTTTTTTAAAAATTTTGGAAATACCGCAACGGTAATATTAGAAATATCGAGGAATACCAGATATATAAGTCAGTATTTACGGGTATTTAAAACATTGCTTTAAGCTTCGTGTCGCAGTAAATATTGACTTGTATTTCTGGTATTACCATTGCGGTATTTCCGGAATTTTTTCAAAAAAAAAAAATTTTCCTCGCAAAATTTTTTAAAATTGTTTTATGATACTTTATTGCTATTTTTGGTTATTCGTGAACTTTAAAACTTATATTTTGTGATTTTTGGTATTATTTTTGAGTGGATTATAAGTGTATTCTGACTATTTTCATTAAATTGTAACAAGTTTTGGAGAATTTTTATAAAAGAAAAATAAAACAAGTTAAAATAAATAAATATAAATAAATGAATTAATAACTATACATTAGGTACCATTTAAGTAATTAATAAACATATAGGTATGAAACCAGCAATATCGTGCAAACGTTAGGTACCATTTCAGTAATTAGGAAACGTAATATTACATATTTACCCCTCATGTGCAAGTCACGTGGGGGAGGTTTTAACGGCCAGCTGACGGCGTTAGCCTCCAGTATACTCCGAGTGGATATTTGCATACGTTGGGTATGATCAGCGTAATTTCGAAAGGAAAGGTATGAAACCAGTAATATGGCGCAAACGTGAGGTACCATTTCAGTAATTAACTCTATATAATTCTTAATACTTAATATTTAATAAAAATATCAATTAATACTTTATACTTGATAGAAATAGCAAAAGTCAAGCTTAAAAGTGTCAATGTTTAAAACATTAGTGTTACTACTTGCAAAAATTAGTGCTTCTTTCAAGTTTGGGCCAAAAAAAAAACGCTGTAGCACCGCTATTTTACCACTCTTTGGACCGCTATAGCACTGACATCCGTAAAATAGCGCCGCTTATAGCGGGACCGCTATTATGCTTGAGGACAGCTAACCGCTATAGCACCGCTATTGATAACATAGGTGTAAACACATATTGTTAAGATTTATATTTATAGTTATGTTGACTTGTCTGGTTGACTGATTCTGTCAATCATCTATGACAGCTTTTCTATAACTTGATTCACAACTTGTACAAAGTATATAATTATTATTGTCTGTTTATGTAATTTCTTAATGAATCTAGTACATACTTTTGATAATTACCTTGTTGTGAATGCAAAATACGAACTTACCAACTGTTTGTCATGTGATGACATTGACATGGTCGATATTGTAACTATGTGGCATGGTGCTGGTTGAGTACGGCAATGACACAACCTGGCACCATGCCAATTATTATTTGGTGGCTGGCTTAATGGACTTAAAGCATCCTGAGACCTGAGTTAGAAAGTAATTTCTCATTCCCAGTTGATTTTATGTTGATTATATATGGTACTCTAGTTATTGATAAGATATTAGGTACCTGTGACTTCAAAGTCTTCTTACAGACCATGAATCACTTATGATAAGACAGTCATATTCTAATGTGAATACTCTACCTTCATATAAATATTAAATGCAACTTAAGTTGCTCTATGTAGTGCTTGGATTCCAAAGTATACTTCAAAACAAAACATAATGTAGTTCCCCCTGTGAGAATGTCAACTATATCTTTCGCTCCTTTTGAAGAACTGATATAGTGTAACACTATACAACCTTAAACTTAAAATTAAAAGAACTAAATGTAGAGAAGATTGTATATTTTTGTTATCCTATCTCTTATTCTACTGAATTTTGTGGTGAATTAATGAAATACAGGGTTTTAATCATGTACATACATTGAAGGGTCATGAGCATAAAGTGATGGCTGTAGTTTTTGTAGACAGCAAACCACCTTTGTGCATTAGTGCTGATAATGGAGGTGATATTTTCATATGGGGCATTACCTTGCCATTTGAGGAGAAACCATTCAGAAAACTGAATGAGGAAAAAGATTGGCGCTATAGTGGTATTCATGCTCTTGCTGTTTCTTCATCGGGATATTTTTATACTGGCAGCGGGGATAAGTCAATAAAAGCCTGGTCAATGCATGTAAGGCTTGTACTGATTTTTAAGCTCTTTGTCCCAAGTCAATAATCAACATACCTCGTAATGTCAAATTAGCTACTTTTCAATGTTAAAACTGATTATATTTTCGTTTCTTCTTCAAAAGTAAAATCTTCATCTACTTGGAAAAAAGTTGCTGAAAAATAGAAGTTATGTATTTGAAGAATTATCGTATAAGTGGTGAGTCCAGGCTGAGTTTGTACAAATAACAAAAGAGTTACTTGTATGTTAAAAATGTTATGCTACAAAAGAAAACATTTCTGATACGAACCAGGCTGGATGTGTATTACTAAATGAAGAACAAAAACAAAAGGCTCGCCTAATTAGAGGATCCAAATCAGAAATGTAGGCACCCAAAACAAATTCTTAGTCAACCAAGATATGAGAACCAAAATCAGAAGCAAAGTCTAGGTCTTATAGACGATTGGTGTGTTTGAAATATATTTATTTACATAGCTTCTAATCTATGATGTATTTTTCTGTCTGTCAGGATTATAGTTTATCATGTACAATGACTGGTCATAATTCCGTGGTGTCTGCATTGGTTGTTTGTAATGAGGTTCTTTACAGTGGAAGCTGGGATGGAACCATTCGCTTATGGTGTCTAAGTGACCATTCCCCGTTAGCATTGTTAGGCGAAGAAGCCCCTGGCGCTTCTGTTTTATCTCTTTCTGCTTATACCCACACCCTTGTTGCAGCTTATGAAAATGGATCCATAAAGGTTTCTACCATCTTCAGTTCTTTTGAATGTTGCTATTTATCGATTTTAGCAGAATTGGATTTAGGTCTTTAATATTATCTATTGTATCACCAAATCCTGGTCTGCCCAGTGCTGGAATTTTTATTTTTATAAACCTACTAGCGAAGTCATGTTTTAAGGATTGGGATCCTCTTAAGTTTTAACCTTGTATTTGTTTTACAATGAAGTAACGGTATATTTTGTTTCCTTCAGGTATGGTATAAAGATAAGCCTTTGAATTCCATATCAGCACACTCCAGTTCCATTTTCTCGATTTGTATGGAAGGACAATGGATATTTAGCGGTGGTTGGAACAAGACCATTCTTGTACAGGTACATTGTATATCTACATGGAAATATATAATTATCTGTTTGTTTTTCAATGGTAATGGTCATCTTTTGGTTTCTTGAGCTTCAGAAACTTTCAGGCGATGATGAGTCTCAAGTAGAGATCACAGAAATTGGAAGTATTGCTGGTAATTCAGTTGTTACGGCTTTGCATTATTGGCAAGGAAGGCTTTTTGTAGGACAAGCTGATAGAATAATCAAGGTACACAACATCATCTTCGCTATATATTATAAAAAATGATTGTTATGCCAAATTTACGTGTTAATGATGTGTCTAACTATGAGATTGGGACACGTGAAAAATCAGAAGTGGAGAGTTAGAAGAGAAAAAACATAGGGCTAATTATTTTGAAAGTACCTCAACTTGGTACAAAAATTGGTTAAGAAACCACCTGGCAGTTGGTTAAACACGAAAGTTATCCCCAAATTGGTTGGTCGGACTGTTCCTCTACAAAGACAACAGACGCTCGCGCCACTCTTTTTCTGAGCTACTACAAAATAAGTCATGGAAACGGTTATTAATTACTTTAGAAAGAAATTTCAAATGGTTTCCATTAAAGGGGTTTCTTTTTGAAAGTAAAGGAGACCAGTTAATTAACCGGTTTCTATGCAAACTATAAAGACCATTTCTTTGTAAGAAATAGAGACCTGTTTCTTTCCACACAACCGGTCTCCTTTAATAACCGGTCTCTATTATCATTTTCTTAAATAAATAGAGACCCAACGAACCTGTCTCTCTCCAAACACATAGAGACCACTTTAATATCAAAATATCCATTTTTTGGGGAGAAAACCCTGTTGCAAAACCTGCTAGTATATTTCAACAACCAAATTTATCAACAAATCACCTACTATAAACTCATTCGACTACCAAATTTTGCAACCAAACAACATATCTTCCAAAAACCTAACTATATACAGATATCGGATACAAAGTTAATTTTTAATTTGATCCATACAAAGTCATAGTTTCAAGGGGAATGAGAACTACATTTATCCAAATACGAACCATATCTGACAACGATAGGCTTATTAGACTCGACGGTGTTTCCTTTTGCATTTTTCCCCAGCTGAACCATTCCATAGCATGGTAGTTACCTTCTTACAGGCTTTACCCTGCACCAACAGCTAGCCCAGTGACCTTCAACAGAATCTCCATGGGGTGAAGCAGTAATTGCTAAACTACCTTTTGTTTCACTAATCGCCATAACAAAATCATAATAAAGAAAAACATTAATAATGCATTCATTAAACACTAGATACACACCTTGTTACAGACTGATCAGGATGTTGGTGTGTAAGTGATGTAGACTGGAAGGTAATTGACGCAGCCTTTCCCGGTTTTAAGTCTAACGCATCTTTACCCTGAAATAACAAGCAATTGATCACTTAACTATGCTCAAGAAATGCTTTATAGCATAAACATAAAGATAAACATAATCCCATTTGCTTACTTTCTGCCTAAACTCTAATTCTTTTCTAAACTTCTCAGCAGCGGTGAATGTTTGCCCGCAATAACAAATGATTCACATTTTCCAGTTTGTTGTTTTTTAGACAAAAATAGAATGATGAAAGCAAAAAATATGCAGTACACAGAAGAAAACCGCTAATCCCTAAGTTCTTGAGTTTTCTCAAGATCTGATGATTCCTGCAAAGATGGTGTTGCTGAGTTTCCAACTGGAATAGCTCGGCATTGACTTCAAGCGCAAAACCTGAAGTACATCAATGCATACTGACTTAAAACACCTACAGCTGTGTTCCTGCCATTGATTCGAAAACTAAATTAAATTACGAAGAAGCAATAGAGAATCACAGAAAAAAAAGGGATCATATAGATGTTGCCAACAAACACATGGAAACTAAAGTTGTAGAAAATTCACATATAAATCAACATTAAAACTTGATAATCAGCCAATCCCACTTAGATGGGTTGGTCATACGGTTTCTCTTAATGGGTTCCTTATGTGGAGGTTATGGGTTCAAATCCCGTGGTCTGCACCAATTTTGGTGAATTACTAACTAATTAACTAAAAAAGAACTTGATAATCACCCATTTTGATCACAACGATCATATAGCTAAAGACCCAGTAATTTCATTATGAACTTCTAATGCATAATGTTATGTCTATTACTAAGGCCGCTCCTTATAACACCCCGTTTCTAACTCACGTCTAACACTATTTATCAGTTTCTCTCTCTTCTAAACACACCAAGAACACCCCCCTCCTTATAACCCCCACTTCTAACCCACTTCTTTTCCTATTCTTCCCTCTAGACACACCAAAGACGCACTTCTAATACTAGAAGTGACCCTCTAGACGCGGGCTAGATGCATCCGCTGCTAATAGCGTCTTCGAGGGTGGCTGCGTCGGAAGCGGGTTAGAAACCCTATAAGGAGCGGCCTAATATATATCTTGATCTTCATAGAGCTTTCACTACGCATCGTTCATTTCAGAATGTATCTGATCAATTCTTCTATCATAAACGGGGGGCACCCTACACAATAGAGCATAACATTAAGTAATTAATAATTTCAAGCTCGTTAGTAAATCTAATTTTAGGGTTGATGGATTTTATGTTTGTAAAAGTAATTGATATAAAGAGGATAGTGTGATTATATTAGGGGGGATGGATTTATGTTTGTAAATTATTCCATTAAGGGTATTATAAATATATTTGGTTGGGATATTCAAATGTACCTAATTACTTATTTCTTCTAAAACTTCTTTGCAGGTGTATAGTTTTGGAGGATGATTCAAAATCTATTTGGGGAAATGTTCTCTTCTTTTACATGAAATTCTCTTCCTATTTACAACGCGGTGCAGTAACCATCTTGGATATCTAAGACTACCCACCCAACTAACTCAACCCAATATGAAATAACTCCGTTTTTGATCAAATTTATGTCAAAACATCTGTAAAAGAAAACTAAAAAATACCATGTTTTTATATTTATATAAAAAGTTATAAATTATAAGATATTAATGAAAATCTGACAAGGTGTAAAACTAAATATGTATATTGAAAAGCATATATCCAACCACCGCTTAAATTGTGATAAATGCTATGTTTTCTTTGATAATCTTGAATTGTTTGGGAGGCTAGTTTGGCATAGATCGCTTGAATACTTCATTTCTTTTGAATACTATATTGCTCAATCCAACAAACAGGTTACTGATAATGGTAGTCTAAGAAAGGTTATTGGTGACTACCTGTCGGGATTCATTTGCATAAACATAAACGTAATATAGATTCGGTAAAAAGGCTGGGTTAATTTTTGTAAAGTTGTTAGTTTTTTTTTTCCTCTCTTTTTAAACTAAAGGTGACCTAACTTAGATGGGTCAAACAAACAAGTTAGCTTCATGTTTCCTTTGAGAAATTATATTTTGTGCGTTATAATATTTTACTTTTTGCTACCTTAATTTTTATTTTATTGGGATAAGTATCTTAGAATGTAACAAACTTTGGATGAATGTCTATAGTAGGAAATAACTAAAGTTGTGTGTATTGTATGTTAACAACTTTAAAAAATGTTTATTGTATGTAAGAAAACATACGTGGCAACCATATAAAGGTGTCACTTGTCTGATTTAAATTGGTTGAATACATTTTCTTACATAGAATAAATATTATTTTCGAGTTGTTTACATAAAATACACACAATTTTAGTTATTTCCTAATATAGACATTCGTTCAAAGTTTGTTATATTCCAAGATACTTATCCCTATTTTATTAGATAGGTAAAATTTAAATTGCCATTTTACTCAAGACGAATAGAAAACGTAGTATAGAAATAAACTTGTAAATTCTTTGACTTTTGGCTAATTCATACTAGCTTGGTTCCCACGCGTTGTGGCGGTTAGAAAACAACTGTCAAGATTAGGAAACCCTTGTTGATGGTGAGGAATCTGGCGGCGGTGGTTGGGGCGATGAATCCGGAGAGAGGGGTTGTAATTTAGTTGTTAACGGTAATGAATTGATGGCAAGAGTTGTGATAAGGGAGATTGGCTCGAAAAAGTGATATGGTTTTTTTTTTTTTGATTTTTTTGTGGGTTTAAATTTTGATAGGGGTAATTTTGGCATTTAGAGGAGCAGGCGTAAAATATAATGTAATTAAGGAGGATATTCTGAAAATAAAAAAAAGTGTTTAAAACTTAATCCCAATACCCTTTATAAGGGTTTATAGATATTATTATTTACAATAAATTAAAACATGATTTTTTTAATCAACAAGTGGCCTTTTTTCTAATGGGTATTAACGAACATTAGATGTTATTAGAGTGTCTAATGAGAGTTACAAAAGTTGCTGCAAATAGAGTCCATTTCTATAACTAGCATCGGAGTATAAAGTATATGTGTTAAATTATTGTTGTCTATCGGTAATTAGATTTAACAAAAGGGCAATAGTTTGATTAATTATTTTACGTGTTATTATTTTTTACTTTTAACTAAAATTGTTTTTTTTTTTTTTCTATTTTTGGTTTTTTAGAAGTTTATGTGCAAATTTATTATGGTATTCATATTTATTTATTTTACTTTTTACAATGATTTGTATTAGTGTGTTCTCATTCTTTTTCTCCATGTTTTGTTTTTTTTTTTATATTTATTTTAATCATATATAGTTGTTACGTAATTTATTTAATTTTTATTTCTTCAAAACTATTAATTATAAAACTAATTATGTAAATAATTATGTAAACAATTGTTATATTTTATGTTTGTATATAATAATAAATTTTTAAACACACATTTAATAAGAAACAGACGAATATATTTCCTGTCTGTATAAAAATTCTGAAAATGTTATATTTCCTGGGCAACGTAACTAGTTTATAGTTTGACGGTGTGTCTTCTAGAACTAATCCGTGGAGGTGTTGTAGCCACCCTCCATACTAAATGCATGAAGACTTTCACCACTTATTCAATACCAGCACATTTTTTAATACCGACAAACATATTACAATTTCACTACATCAAACAACTTAAAAGTTAAAATCAATGATCCTAAAAGTAAATAAAATAAAAGATCGCAAAATGTTTTCTTCTACTGTCTTTTACCTGTGACAGATTAGAATCAAAACTGAAAATGATGATGGAAGTAAGGAGGGATAAAGTTATTTATACAAAAGAAATGAAAACACATTAAGCTTAGGAAATTACACAAGTATACATCGGTTAGGTACGTACAATGAAACAATCTCAACCACTTTATTTAATTTGTCAATATTAAATCTATATAAATTTTTAAAAAAACTAAGAAAAGATAAAACAAAGAAAAGAAAATGCATAACGAGGTACACATGTATGGAAGGAAGCAGGCCTATAGCTTGCCTTTTCACATTATTCATTAATATTTAATATTTAATGTATATGTAGAGTCTAGATGTACATGTATGTCTAGTAATATCTTTCTTTGACTTTCAAGTTCAAGCGTTTTGTTAGTAATTTCTATATATATATATATAGAGAGAGAGAGAGAGATAGATATGTGTAATTCATTTCCTTCATATCAGTTTTTCCATTGGGCTTTTGCTACTGTTGGATTTCAGGTGTGTTGTTATTTATTTATTTTTTTGTTTTGTTTTGTTGTAATGTAATCTTGTTATTTAGGAACATTGAGTTTGAAAACATAAAATTTCATATAAATAGATTTTAGTTACATTTCATTAAGATATATATGGTGAAATTGTGTGCAAACAGAAAAATACGTTCACATTTTACATTTGACTTGTCATGTGAACTAGTTGGGATTCATATTTCATTTTGTGCTTTCTGTTATCATGGTTAAGATGTTTAAGTTTAATGGTTAAGAAGTTGAGTAACCTTTGTTGAAAACATATATACTTTTTGTATAAATTTTAAACAATTAAATGGTTAGATTTCTAGTTTTTTGCTAGTTGAGATTATACTTACTTTGTTCTAATGTTATCAAATTTGATTTTATTTGTTAAAAGTTAAGTTAAATATTCAGGATGAGGATTAGAGCCAATGTTTTGGTTAGTCCACTTGGTAGAGACTCTTCTTTCTTGGGGTGAAGTCCTAGGCTCAATCCCTGATATGTGTGATCTTCGGATTATTATGGGATAGTTTAGAAGTAGAGTAGCTTTGCTATATATATATATATATATGGTAAAGTTATTTTGAGAACCTTTTTTTTTGCAAGAACTTTTGAGAACTTTTCAAATCAAGCCCAATCGATGATTGTTCTTTACATGAAAATTGTTTTTTGATTGTTTTCTGAATAACTTTTGTGAAATTTTGAAGTTTATAATTGTGTGTAACATGGATTATCATTCGTTATACAATTATGTGGAGATTTGGATTCTTGATCACATGTGCACGAATATTGCTATGAGTGAGCATGTATGCAAGTCAATCACATGTAATCATAGCAATATTCGTGCACATGTGATCAAGAATCCAAATCTTCACCTAATTGTATAACGGATGATAATCCATGCCTCCACACAATTATAAACTTCAAAATTACACATAAGTTATTCAGAAAACAATCAAAAAACAATTTTCATGTAAACAATAATCATCAGTTGGGCTTGGATTTGAAAAGTTCTCGCAAAATAAGGGTTCTCAAAATAACTTTTCACTATATATATATATATAGGATTAGAAAAATTTAGTGTTTACTTTTGATCATGTTTTCGATTTTAGCGGTGAAGTGATTGTATTGCATCTTCTGCAATGTCGAGTCTGGAGGAGCCTATTGGTATGGACAAGTTGCCAAGCCTAAGCAACATTGATTTTTTCCATAGATTCTCGTCCAATGGCTGCAGTACTAGTGGAGGCATCACTGGAATGGGAAGTTGCTGGATTGAGGGAAATGCTTCTAGTGTATATAGTGATGAGTATGTGTCTTTACCTCTTTTTTGACTTGGGCAAACTTAATTAAACTGGAACGAAGATACTATGAACTGGGGGCTAGATCGAAATACATTTTTATCTTTAGATCATATTATATGCTGCATCTTTAAGACTATAAGTGTTCAACTTATTTTTTGAAAGACATTCTATCCTACTGCTAAATTACACGTATGTATGGGATGAAACACAGGACTCTCGAACCACCCCCTATTAATCCACTCTCACAAATGTGTGAAGTGAGACTCGAACCTAGGTGGATCCTCCCAAGGTTAAAGACCGGGAATTATGAGTGTTAGAGTCTAAATTGGAATTGTATAGCAGATCTAAATGAAATTATAACCGCGAAGTGTATTGGAAATTGGCAAATCAGAATTGGAATGATAAAGAGATAAGTACACAGAGCAGGTTCAATGCCATTGAATTTTTAAAAGATATTTGTAGACTAAGTTAGGAAAACTGAAGTGGATTTCTCAAAAAAGTTTGGACAATATCTGCTGTGTAGATTCCGACCCATTAAGTTTCCTTGCTGAATAAGGAATTGTATGGTTATGAATATCCTTAATGAAGGTTTCCATGATTTAATACTTTAAAAAATCCAATAGGAAATATCTGGTTTCTGCTCATGGATGAAACCAATAACACAGATGGTACATAACTTATCAAATCTGTTTTAATTTTGTGTTTCTTGTTCTTATTTTATTCCTCTCACCTAACAATGTGATATTTACTTGGCACCTTATTGGATAATATCAGGGAGGATTTTGAGTATCAGGAAGAAGAGTTTACTTGGAGACAACATGCGAGAAATGTATCTCGGATTGGTAACCGTGCAACATATGGAAATGGGTGTAGTGCACGACATTTAGCGAATTTTCAGCATAACTCATACTGCAGTAATGGAGGTCTGCAAGAGATAACAAATAAGGTAATTAATCTCCAGGGGTATTGCTGTACCACAAGATGTCAAAATATAGACTGTTATATTTGAATTAAATGTAGGTGCAGCTTCATTAAGAGAAGAAAATATTTAAAATAGAGGTGTCAAATTGGGCAGGTCTTGCAGATTGGGTAACGCGTATATATGGCTATTTTTATTATGTATGGGTTCTGAATGGTTGGCCCGCCTCCGAACACTGCCGTGTAACACGTAGATATTTGATGCATGTTAGGCAGATTTTGACAGGCTTATACCAGTCAACTCTTCGGTTTCATTTTTAACTAGTTCTTTTTAGTTTACCGCTTTCACCTGTTAATCATTAATGTATAGAACCCATTGATTGACTATATAAACCTATAGCTACATTGCCTTGCCAATCTTCATCACTCATTATCGACCCACTCTAAAAAAGAATACACTTATGATCCGTGCTGATCTTTATATAGTAAAGATACTTAATCTCAAATATGAATATATCCTGCCTTTTTGAAATGGAGAAAGTATACCCAATTAATATTTCTAGATTTTCTGTTTACAGTTTTTCAAAGGCATACCGAAATATGTGAAGATAGTAGAAGTTGGTGCAAGGGATGGATTACAAAATGAAAACAATATGGTACCTACATCTGTGAAAGTAGAACTAATTCAGAGGCTTGTTTCTGCTGGATTGTCTGTCGTTGAGGCCACAAGCTTTGTTTCGCCCAAGTGGGTACCTCAGGTATCTTTTCTGAAGCAACAGTTGATATATCGCCGTTTTAAAAGATACGAGTAAAACATATCAAGGATTCAATTTCATGTATCTTCCAATATTTTTTACTATTACATGTTTATTCCATTTATATCTAACTATTATGTATGATAAAGCTTGCGGATGCAAGGGATGTCATTGGATCAGTCAAAAACTTGGATACTGCAAGATTGCCTGTATTGGTACCAAACTTGAAGGTACTTAATCTTTCTTCAGGATTTGAAAATAATTCACCATGTTAACATTTGAATTAACCCGGAAAACATATTGTCTGGAATTGAATTAGGGTTTTGAAGCTGCCATTGCTGCAGGAGCAAAGGAAGTAGCTGTATTTGCATCAGCATCTGAGTCCTTCTCAAAGTCAAACATTAACTGTACTGTTGAAGAAAGCTTTGACCGTTACCGTGCTGTTGTCAATGCTGCTACAAAGCTCAATGTTCCGGTTCGTGGGTATGCTCTCAATTTTTTATGTACCCAGTAACTATAAGTGCCAATTTGGACACATTTTCATCTTTTTTTAGAGCAACTTTTGCGTCATATACTTATGGATGTCTATGGCTAACTGGTCAACGGGTGAAGTAAAATAATAAAGTATTTTCTTGAAAGGATACAGGTCAAATGGTTCGTGATGGTAAGCTGGCTCGAGTATATTTTCATTGCATAAGACCTTGTAAATATTATTCTCAAAAAATAGCCTGTTATTGAAATAATATTTTTAGAATCTGAACTATTATTTAAAATTTGGAGAAGTGTCGTCAATTAACCCAAGAAGACCATATCCAGTTTAGCCATTTTGACCTGTAATCTGACCTTTGCGGCTAAGAGTTATGCACCTAATTATGTATTTCCAGACAGAAGCTAAGTTTTCTTTTACAAATTTCAGGTTACTTATTATTTATTTTATGATATAGGTACGTATCATGTGTGATTGGATGCCCAGTTGAAGGAATGGTTCATCCATCAAAAGTTGCATATGTTGCAAAAGAACTTCATGGTATGGGTTGTTTTGAAATATCACTCGGTGATACTATAGGGATTGGCACACCAGGTAACTATCATCAACCTATTAATTTATCATCTCTAATGGTCAAGCGAGTAAATTTTAAAAAAATTTTTGCTTAAAAGTGAACAGCTTGAATGGATCATATAGTGGAGAGTGGAGTCTGATAAAGTGATTTATCTATAAAATCTCCCATACAATTAACTTTAGTCACAAGGATAGTTTTATATTTGTGTAGTATATTTTTGGAGTCATATATGATTCACCTATTATATTTTTGGACAATGATAATAAATATATGAAGGATTGCCAGTTTCGATAAATAACCCATCCTGTCCTGCATATTTAGCCACCTGTATATGTAATTTGTTTGGATAATAAAGGGTGGGTATTTCCAGAAAACTTTCATTAATAATCAGAACTTAGCGGTTTTATTTCAATCATGAATCCGATGGTGGAAATATGTAATTCGAGACAAGCCCCGAGAAAAATAACATAACCAAATCCCAGCTCTTATACCAAGCCAAATCAACACACTTAGGAAAGATTCTAAATTTGGTGATTCCATTTAAGACACGATATCCAAACTTGTGTAACTTCTTTGGTTCAGGCACGGTTATTCCTATGCTTGGAGCAGTCATGGCGGTTGTTCCTGTGGAAAAGCTTGCGGTTCACTTCCATGACACTTATGGCCAATCTCTTCCAAATATTTTAGTTTCCCTCCAAGTAAGCTAGTTTTCCTTCATGAAACTTGTGCACTAATAGTAGTATTAAACATGCTAATAAAATAACTCTAAACATCGGTCATCATCTACTTGTTACTTGCACTAAGTTGAAACTCTAAACAAGTTGCATGCTCAAATTATTCAAAACTTCATTTGATTAGTGCGTCATAAATAGATAGCCTTGATAAATAGGTCAACTGGGAAAAGCTTATATACAGAGATCAGTTGGTAAGGAGATGTTATTTTTTCCACATACCCATTGATGTATAGATCAGATACGTCATTCTGACTTGCAATAGCCTAAAAAGATTAAATTTTGGTGGTGACAAAATACACAGGTTGGGTAAAATCGACCAAAATGAGTATCTAAAAGCATTTTTTTTAGGTGTAGGACTTTTCATGAAAAAATTAGTCATGTTGTATATCATTAATAATCTAAATTTTTGAATAAAAAGTTGATTTAAGAGGTTTTATGCATTAATAAACTCTTTGGGTGACACGTATCAATTTTATGTATCTTGGTCATTTCGACTCGTTTCGCATGTTAGAAATGAAGTCAAAAAATAACCCTACTTTGATAGAACTCAAAGTTCCAAAAAGATTGGTTGACTACCACTGAAATTCAGTAAAGACATTGTTTTGATTACTAGCAATTTTTATATACACTATACATGGTAGTTATTCTGATTTTTTAGAATATACAACTCATTTGGAATATCTTTATTGACAGATGGGTATAAGCACAGTGGATTCCTCTGTAGCTGGTCTCGGAGGATGCCCGTATGCCAAAGGAGCTTCAGGAAATGTTGCTACAGAGGATGTAGTTTACATGCTTGATGGCCTTGGCATAAAAACCAATGTTGATCTGGGAAAGCTCTTGCAAACAGGTGAATTCATCTGTAAGCAGTTACGTCGCTCATCAGGGTCTAAAGCTGCTGTTGCTTTTAGCCGAGTTCCATAAAAAAACTCTAAGATATACTGAAATAGATATAATTATTTATCGGATAGAAGCAATTTTATTTTCTCCGCTGCACATTATTCACTTGTTATATGATGCCATATGCGTCTACTGTAATATGAATTTGAAATTTAGCGTGGCAAGTAACTTGTTGCGCTGACCCTGTAACCAATCTGAAAAGTCGCTCATTTGGTTACTACTTATATAAAGACATCTTTAAAATATATAAAAAGACATCTAATTCATACGCAAGTTTCACAATTTAAGTTGGTATCTCTTTGTGGGTTAAAAAATTCATAACTCAAAGGTGATGTTTTAAGATCATCTTTAGCTTGAGTTCAAGTCAGTTGATGCTTCGAGTAATAATTTTTAATATTATGGATTTATTTACATAATTAACAGGAGTGTTTCTTGATAAGTAAGAACTAATCTAATATAAATGTCCCATTTTGAGAAATATCTCCCAAGTCTAAACGTTAACTGTAAAATTAGTCAATATAATGTTATATTACTATCACAACGAAATAAAATATTTCTTTGTAATAATATCAATAGACATTCAACCTAACCTTTTCAATCACTTTGGTATGAATACTTGCAAGGCCGGAGATATTGCGTGGCTACTTAAAAATAAAAAAAGTTATTAATGCTAAAAAGAGTATTATATACTCGTATTTATTTTTATATTATTAATAATACATATTATTAATACTTTCTTCATTTAAAAACTAAAATTTTTATGAAAACTAAAAAACTGACCAAACCATACTATGTTTTAAGTTTAACACAATGTGTTTTTAATGTATTTTTAGAAAACACATTGTGTTAAGTTCATATCACATTGTGTTTGAACAATTTTCAAATTTTCACGTGCTATCAAAAACACATTGTGATTTAAAACTTAACACAACGTGTTTTTAAAAAACACAATAAAAACAATTAAAGCACATTGTGTTAGATTCATATCACAGTGTACTTTAGCCAGATTTCTAATTTTCACATAAATTTTAGTTTTCAAATGAACATTTCACTTTATACTATATTATAAAAAAAATCTACATTTGATTTCAACATTGAATTTAAAATTTCAATATTGATTTTAAGTTTCAACATTGTACACATTCTAATGTATGATGTATCATACATCATAGTCACATTACATCAATAACTTTAACTACTCACCGGCACAACTGCCACCACCACCGCCGGCGCCGCCATTACATCACCGCCCTGTTGCCATCTCCATCACCGCCGCAACATGCGGGTACTTTTCTCTCATACTTTATATTTCCATAAAATTAAAAAATTTCTATAAGGAGTGGAGACTTGTACACATGACCTATACATAGAACAGAGCTGCATAATTTGTTGAAAAATATATAAGGTATGTTGTAATTACATTTTTCTTTTCATACTTTGTTTGAAAGCCGAAAACATTCGTCATGTAATACTATGTAGGGCTGTAAACGAACTGAACTAATACGAACGGATAAACGAACATGATGACTTGTTCATGTTCGTTCGTTTGTTTTCATGTTCGAATGTTCACGAACACAATCGAACGAACACTAATAAACGAACACAAACGAACGAAATATTTATAAAATAAGTATTTTTATCTAAATTTCTCTTAAAATACATATAACTAGATATTAATAATATATGTATATATATTACATATGATATAAAAGAAATTTTTATATTTAAACTAAATTTTGAAGTATAGTTAATTAGGTATTAACATATGTAAGCGAACATAAACGAACAAATGTTCACGAACATAAATGAACTATTGTTCACGAATGATGGTTCACGAACATAAACGAACGAACGTTCACAAACAGATTATCGAACGTTCATGAACATAAATGAACGAACGAGAGTTTTGTTCATGTTCGTTCCTTTAACTAAACGAACAAACACGAACGAACTTCTCGCTGAACGGTTCATGAACTGTTCGTGAACTGTTCAGTTCGTTTACAGCCCTAATACTATGTTTTAGTTTATTTTTATTGACTCACCAATTTAAAGGATCGTTTTTTATTTTCAAGTATGGCTAGAAACACTTTTACATTTTTATAGACGGCCCTCGTAAGGCAACCAATGAATGGTGCGTCGTGAACAGCTACAAAAAACAAAGACCAAGATAGTGAAGATAGGAAAGATGGGTTTCACCATTGCATATGGAGATAGAGGTTAAAGGTTCGTTCTGCATGCCTTATAAGCCCGGATGTCCTAGTCTATTGTAGATATAATTCTTTGTACTTAGATAAGGGTAAGACTGCGACTTAACTAAAGGGCAGAAAAAAGTTGAAGAATATGAAAGTTTGTGTCTGAGGTAAAAATTTGAAAAGTTATGCGGTAAGACTAAAAAGTCAAAAAAAAAGTTGTCGTATTTAACAGCAAAATTTTAAAAAAGATGAAGTTTTGTGATAGATGTAAAAATTAAAAAACTTATGTGGTAGAAATAAAAGGTTTGTTGCGGGTCTCGACATGTTAACACCCTGCATCTGGAGACAAGGTTAAAAGTTCGATCTTCATGCCTTACAAGACTGGATGTGTTAGTTTATTGTAGATATAAGCCTCTGTACCTTAAGTAGGGATAAGACTGCGAGTTAAAAAGCAAAAATTAAAGAAAATGATAGTTTATGGTTGAATTAAAAAGTTGAAAAGTGATGCAGTTAGATTAAAAAGTCAACAAAGTTACTATATATAAAGGTAAAATTTTAAAAGATGAAAGTTTTGTGTCAAAAATAAAATTTAAAAAGTTATGTGATAAAATTGTAAAAGTCAAAAAAGTCACTATAGTTAAGCATACTTGAAGATTGTAGCCAAAATTAAAAGATTAATAGTTATGTGTTAAACTTAAAAGAAGCCAAAATTTACTATAGCTAAGGCTTCATTAATTGTTATATATATATAATATAGAAGGGATCAAATGAAAAGGTTGCTTAAAAAAAGAAGAGAGAGAAAATTGATATTTTTTTTCCATTTTTGTTTATTTTTTTAAATTTATTTTTAGTGCAAATTGATCGCAAAAATATAATTAAAAAAAATTCTCTACGCATGTGTAACTTTTTAACTTACATATGTAATATGGAACAATATGTACGATTCTACTTGAAAGAGATTGTAGCCAAGCACGACGTTCCAGTATCGATCATATATGACAGAGATAGCCAATTTACGTCACGATTATGGAAATCAATGCAACAGGATTTGGGAACGCAGATAGATATGAGTACTACTTATCATCCTCAGACAGACGGACAAAGTGAAAGGACGATACAGACTTTAGAGGACATGTTGAGAGCATGTGTTATCGACTTTGGAGTAAGTTGGGATACTCACCTCCCTTTAGTTGAGTTCTCATATAACAATAGTTATCATTCGAGTATTGGATGTCCACCTTTTGAGGCTTTGCATGGAAGAAAGTGTTGATATCCACTTGCATGGCACGAAGTGGGAGACATGCAGTTGATGGGACTATAAATCATTGTGGAAACTACAGAAAGGATTGTACAAATCAAGGAAAACCTCATCAAGGTTAGCGAAAGACCAAAGAAGTATGCTGACAACCGAAGGAAACCTTTAAGTTTCAAGTTGGTGATCGAGTGATGCATAAAGTGTCGCCTTGGAAGGGCGTAGTAAGATTTATTAAGAGAGGAAAACTAGCTACAAGATATATTGGACCGTTTGAGATTACAGAGACAATTAGTGTTGTTGCTTACCGTTTGAGACTTCCCCAAGAACTTAGTAATGTTCACGATGTATTCCATGTATCGAACCTTAAGAAGTATTTAGCCGACGAAACGACAAACGTTCCATTGAACAAAATACGAGTAGATAGTAACTTATGCTTCAAGGAAGAACCAGTGGAGATTATAGAACGGGAAGTCAAAAAGCTCAAAAGACATAAGTACACTATTGTGAAACTTCGTTGGAATTCTCGTAGAGGCCCAGAGTTTACTTGGGAATGAGAAGATAAAATGAAGTTTAAGTATCCATTCTTGTTCGCCTAACTTGATACATGAAGCTTAGTAAGTAAACTTGAAACTTGGGGCGAAACTTGATGCTTGAAACTTAATATGTGATTGATACTTGATGTGTGACTCGATACTTGAAACTTAATGTGTGACTTGATGCTTGAAACTTAATGTGTGACTTGATGCTTGAAACTTAATGTGTGACTTGATGCTTGAAACTAATGTGTGACTTGATGCTTGAAACTTAATGCGTGACTTGATGCTTGAAATTAATGTGTGACTAGATACTTGAAGCTTAATGAGTAGACTTGAGACTTGAAACTTAGCGTGTAGCTTGACGCTTGGAAACTAGGTGTGTGGCAAGAACTTGAAACATAATGTGTAATTTGAATTTCGGGACGAAATTCCTTTAAGCAGGGGAGACTGTAACACCTGTGAGTTGACCACGAAAGATTTTAAGTCAAATTAAAATTTTAAACTTCAAAATACGACCTCGTAAAGTTAGTCGACATCGTAATTGTAAAACAACCTCGTATCGAACTTGTATTTTGTATCAGCATCATATTTTTGATTTGGCATCGTATTTGGGTCTGGTATCGTATCTTCGTGTCTAGCATCGTATTCTTGAGTTAGCATGGCAAGCACCTCTATTTTAACTGACATATAAATACTCATTTTCTTTCACAAACTCTCATTCCATCAACTTAGCCTCTAAGAAAAACACACACAAGCCTTTACTACCTCGCTTTTGCTACCCCAATTTGCTACCCCATTTTACTAACCTATTTTTACTACCTCACCATTACTACCCCATTTTACATCAAGTTTTATGGAAATCAAACCTTATTTTGTTTCGATTTAGCTTCAATAACAGTGCTTTTACGTTCTAAACATCATCACAAACATCTATGTTGATCAAATTTGAAGTAAGAATCAAAACCTTTTCAATGCTCTTCTTTTTGGAATTTTCGGTTTTTCTTTTAATACACACACGACACCCGCCAAGTATCAAACTTTTTACATCCAAAATGTTTAGAATCAAATACTACAACTTTTGTCAAAGTTTCATGTGATTTCGTTAACAAAATCTTGAGATTTAAGGGTTTTTGTACACTTTTTATAAACTTTGTTCAAATGGGTTTTCGGGTTTAAGTCCGTTTTAGAGTTTCCGACTTTAGTATTGTTTTTCTATCATATTTGTGAGTCTAAAAGTACAATATGATGTTAAAAACACCTTTCAGATCGAAAAAAACGATTAGGGTTTTCTAAATTGAATTTTGGGCAAGAACAACCTAGTTTGCGACCCCGTCGATTTGTGACCTCGCGTTTCCATTTGCGACCTCGTATTTCAAATGTGACCTCATATTTCAAATGTGAATTCGTATTTTAAATGTGACCTTGCATTTTTATTTGAGACCCCAGATTTATTAGCCTCTCAATTTCAATTTTGTCTTTTAGTGAAATACTACCCCAATATCAATTTAAGACCTTGGATTTCAATTGAGACCTCGGACTTCGATTACTACCTCGACTTAATCAACCTTGATCGGTTTAGTCAACTTTGGCTGGTTTAGTCAACTTTGGTCAACTTTAGTCGATTGGGTCAACTTAGTCAAAACTCGTAATTTGGTCAACTTTGGTCAAACTTGTAAAATGTGGTAAAAGTCAAACAAGTACGCTTTTGGACAACTTAGTCAACACTTGGCGGCAAGTTATGAGCAAATTTACCTATAATGAACACATACTTAATTATAATAACTTGAAACAGATTGTTGCGTGCCGGTTATTTACTTTCTGATATCATGTGTAGCTTAATCTTGTTGCTACTGCTCAGGTGAGTCTTGTAGCCCTCTTTTTACATGTTTTCATGGGGCTGAAAGGATACAAACTGTTTTTCTAATAAACCGTATTTATTGGAAACTATGCTATGATGATTTTGGAGAAACTTATTTTGGATACACATATGATTACATATATATATTGGGTACATATTTGGTAAGTTATTTTGGATACATATTTGACTGCTTAATTTGGAAACTCGTGTCTTTGTGTCTATCATCATTTATGGATATTTAACTGTACTGTATGATGTGCACTATAATACTTGATTTTTGATACTTGATACTTGTGGTGGAGTTAGAGATACTGGATACTTGTTCTTGATACTTGTGGTGGAGTTGGGGATACTAGATACTTGATTTTTGATACTTGATACTTATGGTGGAGTTAGAGGCACCAGATACTTGATACTTGTTACTTATGGTGGAGTTGGAGGCACCAGGTACTTGATACTTGCACCTTAGGCCTGATATACCGTAAGTGCTGGTGCCATATAGATACTTGATTCTTGCTATCATAAGTAAGTTGATATTGCTGTGTGGATCTTGATGATATTTCGACCTGGCACATAACTCGATACTTGTTTACAAAACCTACGAACTCACCAACCATTATGTTGACGCTTTTGAGTATCCTTTCAGGTAAGCATGTGAATCGTATTAGAGGTGGCTAAGGAGCATAAAATGGTGACCTGTAGCAGACCAGACTAGGGTTTTGGAGCTGCATATCTTATGTTTCCGTTATTTAGACTATGGCACTATGCCTATGCCCTATTCCCCTGCGTGGGAGTTATCTATGTTTTATTTGAATCTTGACATTATGTTGGATATTTATGTTTGAATTTTACGAAATGTGTGTTATTTAAGTATTCATGTAGTTACTCTACGTAACATCCATGACGCGTGTAGTTGCATCCCGAGTTTTCCGCTTTAGTCGGGTGTAACACAAACCCCCCAACATACTACTTTTTCAATATTTATTGTATAATATACTTTTTCAAATGTATATATGTGTGTGTGTGTGCGCGCGCGCGTGCGCGTGTGTGTGGGGTTGTTTTTCATGGATTAAAAAATCAAATGTGAAAGGTTACAAACCCAAAATTAAGTATCTAACAGCCACATATTTTCATTCCTTATATATATATATATACTAGTCTATAATCATGTATTAGGCATATTCGAATTTACTTTTAATATAATCTATATAACTACTGTACGATAATAATAGCTACCGTATATCGTAATTGTTTTGTATATATCATTAAAAATTGACTACTAAGTGAAACTAGGATTTCCATGAATAATTACTAATGAAGTTAAATATATAAGTACACCCAATATCGTTTTTTATAAGTTATGGGTTCCTATATTCCTTCGATAATGTATAGGAGGTTGAAATCCAAACAATTTACCCCAACCTAAAGTAGAAAGAACTTTCAAAATTTATAAAAATGAAAAAAAAAAACCTCTGGCTGGTTTGAACCCTAATTATGATAAATACTAATGATCGAGGCTACATTATGATAATTACATTGATATAAAACATGGCAACGTGTATGATAAGGATAGAATTAGTCGATCTCCATGTTGACCAGAAGTAGAACATATACAAATGAGAATAAGTTACTATTTTTTTTTTATATAAGAAACTACAAACTAAAGGAAAAATCTCTATCTCTATATTTCTATATTAAATAAAATAAGATTGTGATTACATCATTATTTTACCAAAATATCTTACATGACAACTCCAAAATCATTTTTAAAAAGGATTAAGTATTCCCTTGTAAGTAACTTTGCAATTTTTTTTAATTGTGTCATCAAAAATTTTAAACGCTTAAAGTAAGTATCTTTCTAAATTGAACATTTAATGTAAAAATGTATACGTAAAAACCATATGAGCTGCCATGTAAAAGTTTTTTATTGGTCAACGTAAAAGATTTGCATTAAGTGTTCAATTTAGAGAGATACTTACATTAAGTGTTCAATTTAGAGAGATACTTACATTAAGTGTTCAAAATTTTTTATGCATACACACAATAGAAAAAGTTATATAATTACTTACACTCCGGGATATTTAACCCTTTTAAAAATTATATCCTTCTCAACTAAATAAATTTATGACATTTTCATAACATTAAAGTACATTACTTAATTACTATATTTTGTTAATCCTTATCATATAAATATTATTAAGTTATATATTTTTCTATCAACGTGACAAAAATAATTAAAATTAATTTATATTTCATGGGTTCATGTATATATTTTGATTTTGCTATTTTCTTCTTTTCCTTATCTTCATTGGTATGTATATATATAACTGAACTCTAAATATATCCTTTCGATTTACCCGAGTATAACCCAAGTTTGATTAGCTAGTAACTTAAATACTTAGTCTTCCCCAAATACACATAAAAATCCCCACCCATGGCTTGGGATTGTGAAAACCACAAACCATGGCTTGTATTTTTAGAAAATCACAAATTAACCATGACTTGCAATTGGCCGATTTTGATGGGCGTTTTGTAAAAACTCAAAAAATTGGGTATTATTGTATAGTTCTCTTAACAATTTTTGGGTATTAAGGTTTAATTTGTTAATTAGACATCACAACATTACAAGTCATGATAGTCAAAGAGTTTTTTAAAAATAGTATGTCAACGAGACAGATGATGTACGAGTAATATAAAAGTTTTTAGACAACCAACAAACTACAAATCAAATGCTACTTACGATCTTTCCTACGGCACATTTGATATTTTGATATATATTCAACACACAACGAATGATATAGCTATGATTATAAATACTATTATGAAAATTAACATGTCATTAGTCATATCTAATTACGTATGTATTATGCAAGACAATAATCCAGTGTACTAAATTTCTTGCTTTTATATATTGAACATATAGAAGGAATCTTTGTCCTCAATTCATACCATTTACAAACAACAAAAATCTTTCTAGTACTATACATTATCTCAATCATTTCTTTAAGCAAAAATACCTATAGAACCATATATATATATTTCATAACAAAACTTTTATAAAATGAAAAGAGAGTGATATATATTATATTTATTTATTTTTCATGATCAATTGTGCAAGGGGTTTGGACCTGTATGGATCTTCCTTTTGTCATCACCAAAACCATCTTCACCATTCTCTTGTTGTTTATGATCTTCTTTACACTTTTGATCACCATTTTCACATTCAACTTTGTGATGATGATGATGATGCAAATGACCATGAATAGACATATTGTATGTTGTTGAAGAAGAAGAAGAAAAAGATCTATGAACATGAGTTATAAATAGTAACAAAAATATGAAGAAAGAAAAGCAAACAAATGCTTTAGTTTGTCTTCTCATATTTTTGGTGTTGTGGGTGAAAGTGGGAATTGAATTCTTGTAAAAGGGTGAAAGCTTTATTGGGTTGTCTTCGGTTCTTCCATTTTATCCAACATTGGAAATTTTGGTTATTTTGAAACAATATATATATAGATTGATGAGGATGTAAAATAGATCTAAGTTGGTAACACAATGGTGCGTGTGAAAGAGATATTATTTTGCTTCGAGGAAACTTATTAGAGAGTTACTCTATAGTTTTTATAAGTTGAAGCCAAAAAACACTATGTGGTGCTAACATTTTACTCACGTAATGTATAACGATGGATGATTGCTAGCATGTATAAATGCAAATGAATGGAAACTTTACTTTTAAAAATAAATGTCAATCAATATTTTTACAAGACAAGCGGCTAAAGATGGGGTGGTCGATTTACTGACCACCAATTTGACTCTATAATCAATATTAATGGTGTAATATAGGGGGCGTTTGGTAGGAAGGAATCATTGAGAATGAAAATGTAATAAAGAATGGAAATAGTGGGAAAGAGAATGAGTATTTGGAAAGAGAATAATTACATTGTTTGGTAACAACAGAGAATTATATTAAAAGAAATATGAAAAATAAACAAATTAATATGAATTTTTTTTTTTTAACAAAAACTAATTATAATATCATAATATAAATAATTAAAATTAATAATTAAATACATGAGAAAAAAAGAAAAGAAAGGTAATTTGATTTCATTCTCACCATTCTTCACCATTTTGGGAGGAATCATGTGAATGGAAATGATTCTCCCTTCTACCTATTCATTTTCATTCTCTTGTGTAACCAAACAAGGGAAGTGATTTTCATTCCATTTTCACTCTTTTCATTCCACCTTACCAAACACCCTTAGTAGTTGATGGTGTCGATTTATAAAACAAATTATTATTATAATTATTGATATTTAAATTTTGTGTCTTGATTTTTTGAATAATTTTGTTTGAATAACAAAATTAAGGATTTACTCATTTTGTTTAAATATTATACAAAAAAAAAGTGTTAAAAAGGAATTAAAAGTGACTAAAATAGAATTGAATAAATTAAGTTTTTCTTATTTACTGGCACTCTAATTTTGTTTCTCCCATTAGTTAGTTATCCTAAAATGTTCAAAAAATCAATATAATACTATTAATCTATGAAGATGCACAAGTGTATCCTATATACATATTTGCTACTTTTGTTTTTAAATAATCATTACTAAAATCCACTAATGTATATATCATGTACATACTGAATGGTTGAACATGTGCAAATTAAGCACTACAAAAAATTACCCCATCATCGCCATTGGTCTCAATTCTAATGTTAGAAACTGATAATCATTACTTGGACTTAGTAGTATTATTTAAGCGCAACTCTGGTAAATTAAAAGTTTTATAAAAGATATTTTAATATGTGGTCTTAATTAAGTGATCAAGTGATTCAAGTTTAATTCCAAACTGCTAAATATAAAGTTATTTGTTTTTCCCTTGGGACGTTTAGTATAAAAACGAAGTCCTAAGGGTTTTCGTTAAGTTACATTAATTAGTTGTATATTTACCATAAAATTCAGGAGTGGACTTTTAATATGAAAATGTACAATCTTTTTATGCACGTTAAGTAAAGCTCTAAGGGCTTTGGTCACGAGTTGCTCGAGCTCGAACTTGTTTAAACCAAGTTCGAATTTAACTATATCGAGTTCGAGTCGAACCCGAACCAAAAAACGAGCTTGATTAGTTAGACGAACCGAGCTTTAAAAGAACAAATTGGGCTCGACTCGCTCGAAAGATCGTTTACTTTTTCGATCCGAATGAGCTACTCGAGCCTTGCTATACATTGTTAAAAATATCACTTATATGTTATTAAGGATACTTAAACTCCTGACCTCCAAGTTTAATGGATGACACTTTAACCACTAAGAACAACCATCTTTTTATATATCTTTTCATATATTTTATATAAAGGATCAAACATTTAAGTCTTTAACCATTACTATCCATTTTGCTTATGTATTACTTAAATAAATAAAAATCGAGAATTAATACTTTAATAGTGTATCAAACTTAATATTTTTCTAATTTATTTCAACTTCCAAGTAATGTGATATGTGTCGCTTGCCCTTAACATATTAACTTTTTTTAACTTATTATTTTAATAACTAATACATATTCTTTAAAAAATATAAATATAATATGTTTTGTCTTTTTTTACATATATTTAAAATAACATCTTATTATTCATTTTAATTTTTATGAGATAACTTGTTTTAGGATAAAAGCAAATTTACAAACAAACTTTTCATTATATTACTATGAATAAAAATGATCTATCAAAATTATGATTGGTATTTTTTTTATATATGTCTATGTATAGAGTTAAATTGTCCAAATGTTGGCCTATAATGATAACATATTAATACATGTATGTTGTGAATAACTTTATTTCAATAGTGATCATTATAATAGATCATTTTTATTTAAAGTAAGGTGATCAAAGTTTCGATTATACACAAATAAGGATCGATAAATGTTTAATGGTAACATATTTGATAACTAATACATATTAGGTATCCTTTAGTACTAAAACGAAAACGAATATCATATAGTTGATTTTGTCCAAAGTTCTTTCTATAATGATAACATATAACTATATGTATAAAGTAACTTACTTTATTTCAATATTATTTTAATAGACTATTTATATTCATAGTAATGTGATCTAAGTTCTGAGTATACACAAATGAGGATCAATAAATGTTTAATGGTAACATGTACTACTCTATAACACGAGCTAATCAAGCTCGAGCTCCAAAACATGCAAACGAAACTCGAACTAAGTTAATCCTACAAGTATTCAAATAACTATACGAGCTTCGAGGTCGAGCTCGAACACTAATGAGTCGAGTCAAGCTTGAGCTCAATTTTGAATATTTATACGAGCTCGAGCTCGATTCGAATAATAAATAAACAAACAAGCCTGAATATCCTAAAACTCGACTCGACTCGTTCCCACCTCTATTTTAGATTTTTTAATTACCAAACAAATAGTCTAAATTAACCTTTTTCATTCTAAACTTGTGGGGTATGGAGGATTAACCGTGGCTCCTTTTGCCAAAATGTCCACACTTTGAACATTTCTATTCCTAAAACTCATCATTAAATTGGAATTCCGTGTTTGTGCTCAAAAAGTAGTATGATATCGTATAAATTATTGTACCCATATATATTAAAAATTAAATAGTATATATTATAGTTTTATCTCGTAATATATGTACATATATTAGAGCATTTCCGATTGTGAACTTATTTAAAAAATTCATAATATTATCACATTAACAGTTCACATCACAAATTATATAAGATAAAAATTAATCTTCACTATAATTGAACATTTTTAATCTTAACAAATAATTTTTCACATTAAATATATTTGAGTAGTAATTAAAGAAAATAAAATAAACTAATTATCCGGGATTGTATCAAACTTTGGACGAATGTCTATAGTGAGAAATTACTAAAGTCATGTATATTGTACGTAAACAACTCGAAGTTATGTTTATTGTAAGTAAGAAAATGTATTCGAGCAATCAAAAATTAACAAGTGGCAGCTATATATGGTTGCCACATATGTTTTCTTACATACAATAAACATAATCTTGATTTATTTACATACAATACACACGACTTTAGTTATTTCATACTATAAACATTCGTCTAAAGTTTTTTATACTCTAGATTACTAATCCCTATTTATATTCATTTCTATCATTTAAAGATTGTTGGACATTTTAATGTTTTATGAACAATAATTTCAAACATCACGAGAGATGCTCTAAATGTGCATTTTTCACTTTAAGAACTAGATTAATACTCGGTCGGTGATCGGGGAAAAAACAAACCAAGTTTAGGCTAGGTTTTTTTGACCAGTTAATCCGTCAACCCATTAACCTAATTTTTCTCAGGTCTGATTCGAATTGATTTATTGACTTGTTAGGTCAACCTGTCTACGCATATAACCTAATTATTAGCGACCCATTAGACCCACTTGGCTGAAAACCAACTCACTAACTTGATTTTTTGGAAGGGGTAGATGTAGATCGACACGCGAACTCAAAAAAAAAAAAATTAATTTATATAACGATGTTTAATAGTTCGACCCACCAAACCTTAACTTGCCAACCTGTTAATGCACAATCCATTTGACCTGAAATCAATCAACCAACCCACGAAACGATAACCCATATGATTAGTTTGACCCGATATTAACTCGCCAACTCAAAACTCAACCCGTGAATCCAAGTTTTTGAAGATTGGTGGATGGGTTTGGATTGATGATTTGACAGGTCCGAATTGATATTTTTAACCCATTTTGATATCACTTCAGGTTTAAATTATACACTTTTAATAAGAACCTGACCCATTGTCACCCCAAATCTTAAACAATGCTTACAATTGAATATTTGATACTTGTGTTTTTTTTTTTTTTGGTATATTATATATAGAATGAAAATTGGTGAAAAAGAGAGATTTTTTATGTAAGTTTTTGTATAGCCTAGAAAAACTATAATTAAAAAAAAAATACTATTTATAACTTGAGAAAAAAGGTATATTATAAATAATAACAACTCTACTAAGTATTAACTCTTTTATTCGGCGTTATGATGATTTAATTTTTTAAATGATAGGGATATGTCCAAATGACCTTTAAAATGTATAGTTACAGGATTTATGAACAATAATGATGTACATAACTCCAATCTTAATAATACAACATAAAAACACTTGTAGTTTTTTGACCTGTAAACAAAATAGACAAATAGTGGATATTAAGTTCTAAAGTTTTAGTTTTTTTTAACAATAAATATTATTTTTTTAAAAGTTAAAATGGTTAATAAAATATTTTGTTAGAAGTTGAAAGAAGTATATAAACTTGAAAAAACACAACCCCAAATTCTTTAAATGGTCAATAAAAGTTATATATATTTAACCTCTTTGGATGTCAGTTTATGGTTATAATATGTACAAAAGTTGTTAAAACATGAGAAATCTCGTAACATGTCAACGATATGATGCTACTTCTTCAATTTGTGTTTTGAATTTCATTATTTAAAAACCAACATATAATATGACACCATCTTTCCTAAATTGTGTTTGTTATTTTCAATGGTTAAGATTGTGTATTGAATTTATTTTGAATGATGGAGATTAAAAATGAATCATAATATTTTCTCTATGCTCTACCAACAATATATAATATATATAACTATGGGGTTTGCTAAATACAGCCCTTAGGGCTGTGTTTAAGGTGCATAAATTGTTTGTACATTTACCATAAAAATCAGGGGGCGGACTTTTAATATGAAATGTACAAGTTTTTTTATGCACGTTAAATACAATTAGGGTTGTATTTAACATTTTCCTATAATTATTAATGATCACTAAATAAGTAAAAAGTGTATCTGGAAAAATATATTTTTTACATGTTTGCAAGTACTTTGATAAAACTTAACATATACGGAGTATTAAATAGATTTTTCCATTTTAGCTCATGCGCTTACCAAACGTGTTAATGGAAAGTCTTCAAAGAAATCATAACGAGTTAAGTCTCTTTCCAAAAAAGTTGTATTTTCGGGTCACAAAAAGTGCATGGGTGAATAAAAAAATATACACAAAAGTAAAGGTAAATTCTAGTCTTTAACATAGAATTAGGATTAAAATTAGAGATTTAAAAGACCTTAATAAAAGATTTAAAGGTGGATGGAGAAAATAAAAGAGTGCATAGGGTGATAAATCAACACCGATTGTGTATTTTATAAAAAAGTTTTGGTGAGAAAATAATTTTTAATGCTAACATTGAGTATAAACTATTTTCTTATTTTAGATACACTATTCGAGTAACACAAATCGAATAAAAGGGAAGACACTGTCTAGTGGCCAGTAAGAATATAGAGGTTATTTTCTTAGCAAAAATGATGTTGTCCCAACATCCTATTACATTTCACTTCATTTTCATTGATATAAAAACAGATTCATGATAGTCTGACCAAATTTATTATTTTTGCACCCAAAATGACCCCACAATTGATTTTCAAACACTTTGGGTAGAATTATATGTGCCTTTGTAAAATCTTCATCTTCAAGACTGCTTCTCCTTTTGCCTTTTTGTTGTGTTTTTTTCCTTTTCGATATGAGCTTATCATATTTAGTACATGGAAAGTAGTATATTTATAAGACTAATTTAAAAGGGATAAGTATAATGTTATCATTTGAGTTTTTAATATAGAGTATTTTTTTTATATGATTTTTATATCTTTTTGAACTTAACTTTTCATGCTAGTTTTCTTTAGTTCCATCCAATTTCAATCAATTTTATGTTATTATAGTCTCTAAAATCCCAATGCGCCTTTACAAAGTCTATTTTTTTTTTTTTAAAGGTGTGGATCATGCCCGCAACACGGGATCTAACTTACGTTGTCTTAACCGGGTCCACGCTAAAGAGTCATTCACCCTTAATACGTAATAGAAGGAGAAACTCTCAACTAAACCGCTCAAAGGTATGACATTTAGTTGAAATTATGTCCCTCTGCAGGACTCAAACCTGCTTCACTGAAAGACTTTATTCATGAAATTCCTTGAAATGTCTTTCCCATATCTCAAACTCAAAACTTCCAGCATGTAAAGTTGATACTCAACCACTGAGTTATAATGAAAAGTTAAAAAAAAATCTATTCGTGTACCAACACGGATCAAATAATTGGCCAACTATAATAACGAATATATGTATATGGTATATTAATTACTACTCCCTTCATTCCATTAGAAGTGTCCTACTTTGAATATTCAAAGTCTTTATTTTTAAACTTTGACCTTAAATATATTATATTGTGTTATCTAAAACTTTATAAAAGTTATACCATTAAAAAAATATGTCTAGAACACAATTAATTCATATAACTTTTATTAAATATTATCTAACACAATTAAAATTATTTAAGATCAAAGTTATAAATGCTAGACTTTGAAAATTCAAAACTTGACACTTCTATTTATGCAAACGTTCGGCTCCTCATGATTATTTATTTATTTATTGTGTGTGACTTTTTACAAAAAAACAACGATTTAGAGGATGTTTGGGATTGGTTATATAAAATATATTTTGTCTTTAAAAACTGGGTTTTATACATTTTTTGCAATTAATTACGTTACGCAAACACAATAATCATCTATTTAAAACTCAATCTCAAATACGTTCTTACTGCGATATGAGTTCCGCGGACTATTGATCAACTAGTCACTAATAATCACTTTTTTTGCAAAACACATTTTCCAATTAATTGCGTTATGCAAACGCAATAATCGTCTATTTAAAACTCAATCTCAAATACGTTCTCACTGCGATACGAGTTTCGCATACTATTCAACTAGTCACTAAAACCAAAAAAAGGTAAAACAGACAATTGATCTTTTGAACCTATGAACCACAATAATGTGATTGAGTAGTAAAATGCTTATATAATTAGCATGAAATTAAGAAGCGTAACAAGGATTTAATAACTCATTACATGTACAGAATAGGAGTCATAAGTCGCTAAACTGCGTCGGAAGGAGAAATAAAATACATGGGAGCAGGACATTTTGAGAATGAGAAGATTATTAAAGAGCATACTAAAAACTCAAATAGTAAAGGTAAACGTGTACTTCCCATTATAGCCGAGCACCAGTTTTATATATTGGAGGTCTCGAGTTCGAGATATGGGAAAGACATTTAAAAGGAATTTCATAATAAAGTCCTCTAGTGAAACAAGTTTGAGTCATGCACAAGGGACAAGGTTTTATCCCAATTAAATGTCGTGTTTTCGGGCAGTTTAGTTAGGAGTTTCTCCTCCTACTAGGTATTGAGGTGAGGGGGCTCTCTAGCGCGGGTACCATGCTCGTTACTACTTATTCAAATTTCCGTTAGTAAATTACTCTCTAAAAGCATTCTAGTTAAAACTAACCTTGATGTTACTGAACACAAAAATAATAAATGTTACTGATTTATAAAACTTACAACTATGTGTAAAAATATTTTTTTTTAAGAGGCACTGTGTTTTTTGTTTGTTTGTTAATGTTGAAGATGGTGTATCTGACTTGCGGCTGATTTTAAAAAATGAAAATAGTGTTTAGTATTAGCGACGACGTCGCCGCTAATATTGTGGGTCTAGGCGTGTGAAACGAACGTTACCGTCTCTGGTGTGTCATTTGGGACCCACACTATTAGCGATGTCGCTGCTAATAGTCCCTGGTGGGGTACCTTTTTGCCCTAGTGGTGTTACGCGTTCCGAAGAAAAACTGATGCTTTCACATCCTGTATCAAGAATATGTATAAGTCAAACTGTTGCTAAATTATTGTATTGAACTTGTGCTATTGACTACCTAATTTTTTTCCTTTTAAACTAAAATGAATTTAAAAGGAGATAGATTATCATATTAAGTATCAAGGTACCTACCTCTTAATGCCACCGTACGTTTTTTTTTTTTTTTAGAGTTGGTTGAGATCAAATAATTCAAGACTAATAGCTACATCCCACCATTTCACATCAGACTGATAAAACAAGCAAAAGATGAGACAAGATTATGAGTCTATTTCAGTAATCATATTTGGTAAGAATAAGTTATTATTAATGGTGGGCATGTCTTTCCTTTAACTTTTATTTCCTTTATTCTTTTTGCCTGGTCAAACCTATAGTTTTCAACCATCATTTTGGTGACATTCTCTTTGCACTCAAATATATACCGACTCCTTTTAAGAATTTTGTGACAAAAGAAAATTACCTCATAAGAATTTGAGAAACTTTGCACTCAAATAAACTAGTACAATACGGTAGTTGACTACCACACGTCGAGGTGCACTATAGTCCGGAGCTAAAACTCGAGCTTAACTCGTACCTTAGATAGATTATGCGTTCTAAAACCCAAAAATGAAAAGGTTCGGGAATTCTTAAAAAATAAATAATATATGACTTATAAAATAAACTAAATACAGAGTACAAAAGAATTGTTAATAAAATAAAGAGAAAAGTAAGTATGTGATTGCCAAACATCTAAGTTTGGTGTAAAACCTCTTAATACTAATTTTCAATATTTATTGTTAGTATATAAATGATTGGTCCCAAATTAAAATGCTATAGATTTTACAATCAAGCTTTTCATTCCTCTAAAATAAACTAAATACAAAACAATTGCTAGATGTTTATTGGGGATTGATGTTTATATATCTTATTTCAAGCAAAGTGCTGGTGAGGAGTGGGTTGGGCTCTCTTAGTATTTTGTAAGCAAGGTATAGGGTTCAATACAAGAATGATAATGGATTGGATCCAGATCCAATTATTTTCTCATCATCCATAAGATTATATCCATATCTATACTATGTGTACTATATTAGAATACAAGACTTATTTGGTTGAAAATTAACATTTGATTGACAAGCCTTACTGCCTTACATAATGTACATACGTATGAAGCTATGTTTACCTAATAAAAATTAAGTTTTGACTACTGTAAATACCATATGGAGGCAACCTTTCAACCTTGACCAAATATTAAGTACCATATTGAACTAACTTACGCGCTAATTACCTTTAAATGTTTTAATTACCAACTATTTCTTACACTATATATCTATACAATTTATGAGTTTGTTCATAAATCCATGCAACAGAAAAGTACCGCTATGGTTCCACCGCATGCGTGAATATCTTCAGAGACTATTATGCTAGACACATGTTGAACGTTTAGCTTCAGAGATGTTTTGAAAAATAAAAAAAGGGAAGTTTATGGTAATTTCTAGTGTAATATAAGTTTCAGAGATATGATTCATAAAAGAAGACAAACCAAATGGACGGTTCATGTTATTCAAGCCCAATTTTGTGATTAAAACCGAAAAAATCGAAACACTTGCTTTATATCCATCAAAATTTTTGATAGAAAAGTTAAAAATAATTGAACTTGTTTAACACCGTAATCAGTAATCGATATCAGGCGTTTAGCTTAGTGGACTAAGTATTGATTAGTGGTCCAATCGAACGTGTTTTTCAAACTGGCCCATATTCTAGTTTGTTTTTCAAGTAGACCATAATCCAAATTCCAAAGTGTGTCTAATAGTGTCTATATCGGAACATAGTGTGGTAGACATGGGGAAAAAAACCGGTTCTATAAAAACCGAGTGAGAAAAACTGGAATCGAAACCGAAAAAATAAAATTTTGGTCTCAAAAATCGGTTCCTTATCAGTTTTCAGGTTTTGGGATAAAAAAAAAACGAAAAGTACTGGTCAAAGTTGACCAAAATTGGTTCTGAACCGGTTCCGGTCCTTGGTCAAAACTGATTCCACATTTGTTGACCGAAACCAATTCAGATTGACAAACCGAGTTTTGAATTGTAGTGTGTTTTTAGTTATCTCCTTAGTAAAAGAAATACTCTAATTTTTCTTGTTCTAAGTTAGTAGCGGAGAAGAGTATTTGAGTATTTGACTTGTACGTCTTAAAATCTCGATCAAAGCATCACCATGACCTTTGTTGAGGTTGCATAGAAACCAAATGAAAACAAATAGAAACCGCATGAAAACGAATGTAACTTTGTTATTCGACCAAATATTTATAGAAAAAAAATTAAAATATAAAATAACTATAAACATTACGATGAAAAATTCATCACCAAGTTGATTTCATCACCAAGTTGGTCTACCAACAAAGAAACCTTTTTCATCTCAAGTTTTTAGCTAAAAAAAATTATATACAACTATACAACTCATGCCATTTGTTGAAAGCTACATTCTTTTCAAAGTTAGAAATGTCAATATTGCTCTTACGCCCATTAGTTATATTTATTCTATTTTTTACAAAGTTAGAAATGTCGATATTGCTCTTAGGCCTATTAGTTACATTTATACTTTTACATCGTTACGTACTTTAATTGTCGTTGTCGCCATCACCGCCACACTGTTGCCACACTTACGTAGATTTATCTTTTGACTATCGATAAACAATTTATAAAACGTTTAGACCGGTTCCAAACTATTTTCGAGTAGCTCAACAGGTAAATGCAACCCCGAGTTTCTTTTAGGTTTTAGCTTCGACTCTTTAAAATGACAAATTCATTTTTTCAAAATCTATCTATAATGACCCTGATCTATTGTGAAAAGATTTACTATTCTATAGAAGGAAATATCGAATACCTATTGTTGATTATTTGGAGTCCAACGCCCAACAACGCGTCTACGAAATATACCCGGCTTGTAATGTAAGCTTACATTTTATAATCGAATTAATAATTAATTTCTAAATCATTAAAATAATAAACACAAAATAAAAAGAAAAAAAAATATAGAAGGAGAAAAAGAACGAAAGGATCTATTTGGATTGTTTGAATGGCGAGTGGTGCTGCAGGAGGTAAGGTTTCATTCAAGGTCACTCTCACCTCCGATCCAAAGCTTCCTTTCAAAGTGTAAGTTCCTCTTCTTTCATTTATTTATTTCTCTCTTTTTAGGGTTTATTTTTACTTATTTATTTTTATCCGTAATTAATTGTAATTTTATTGATTACTGTAATTTGATATGTGTGTAGGTTTAGCGTACCGGAAGGAGCACCATTTACAGCAGTACTCAAATTTGCTGCTGAAGAATTCAAAGTCCCTCCTCAAACTAGTGCCATCATTACCAATGGTATTTCTCTCTTCTTTTTTTTTTTTTTTAATATATTTATTTATAATTATTATCCGCATTTGTTTATGAATAAAATTTTATTGAAAACAAATCAATTCAAGACCCTGTTATTAAAAAAGGATATTTAGGCAAATTGGGTATTTTTTTTATAATGATATATGTATTCGCCAATGAGGTTTAGCTCAGTTGGCACAGGGAAATGGAGAGATGGATTAATTTTTCTTGGACATTATGATATGAGTTCAAATACGATCCAAGACGCGTTTTATCTTAGTGGACTCTACCAGAACTGGTAGCTTTGGTGGGCGTATGGGGTGCCTTTCGGCATTGGGTAACTCTGGATAACCGGGCATTAATTTTTCTTGGACATTACGATATAAGTATAAAAACACTTGCATAAGAGACTGAACTTTTTTTTAGCACACCTGGATTCTGTTAATCTCATGGTTATAAAGTTCCATTATTTTGGTTGCAATTCTTTATGCTAATTTCTTGTTTTCATGTAATGTGTGTTATGATTTTTGCCTGTTGGCTTTTACCGGGATTCTAATAAACTTTTTTGTAATATGCAAGGTTAACAAAATCAAATATTGAATGCGGTTATATGCTTTTTAAAGCTGATGTTTGTTACATAGCAGACTACCTCTTAATAAATGTATGTTATGAAATTTAAGTGTATGCATGGGGAATGTTTATGAGAAACTTCTTCTTATGGTAGAAGTGTAGAACGTGTACGAAGGCATCTGGTGCTGTTTTACAACTATGTGTATCAAGGTGTTAGAAAAGGTGCATGTGTGCATATGACCCGAGTCGCTTCTGAAATCCTTAAATACACTTTCTACCATATGAAGACTTTACTCTAGAACATCACCCTTAAAACATTATGACATTATCTTCTCATATTTGCTTTTGGTGGGTGCACTTATGAGAGTTGTATTCGTTCTTTTGTTCAAATAATACATTTCTTGTTCGCAGGGTAGGGTATGACTGTCCACACACGATTATGCGTGACTTGATATTGTTGTTCATATTGTTCATTTTGTTGAGTTGGTTTGTATTCCATCATTTGAAATAGAAATGTGTTTGATAAATAGGCCTTGATAGTATATAGTGAGATATATGTAGAGTACTGCCAAAAATGTTTGAGTTGATATAAATTACATTTAAGGGTGTTAGTTATGGACCTCGGATTCACTAGAAATTTGTGTTTGTTATCCTATGAGATCATCTTGAGTTGTAGTTATATGATGCTTTCATGTCAAATATTGATTCCAAAACGATGAATGTCTTTGGCAATATAGTAATTCATTTTTCTTGTTTTTTGTGTTCTACAGATGGTGTTGGGATCAATCCTCAGCAAAGTGCAGGTATGTAGCGTCTACCCTAGTAATAAGATGTGTTATGATTGTATATCCATTACTATAAGCACATAAGTATATTTGTAGCATAATTTATGAGTTAAAGTATGACTATGTTTCACATAATCTTGATTATTGGTTATGTTACTACTGTATTAATCTAACATCTTACTTCATGAGAAAGATGGCTACCAAAAATTCCAGAGCTATGTTTTCAGAAAGGGATCGCTAATCGTTGGTCTAAGGGCAATGATTAAGCTTCCAATAATAAAACTTTCACTTTTCATTTAATTAAGATTCATTATATGACAATAATGTGAGATACATGTTTAGTAGCAGGAAAATATGCATTTTGAAATCATTTGTTTTTAGATGAGAATACATTAGGACATAAATTGAATAGTTTTGTGTAGTAAAACATTTTTGCTTCAAGTTTTGACTATCAACACTTCTGACACTTCATTTTGTGACTATCACAACTTCTGACACTTCATTTTTGACTATTACAACTTCTGTTATAATGAAGGCATTGTTGCCCTTTAATTAACAGTGCACATAATCAATTCAAGTCTTCCTATCATCTTTTGTCGCTTTTTTTTCTTCTAATCTTATTTTTTGTACGGTCGATTTTGGTTTTCCCAGGTAATGTCTTCCTTAAACATGGTTCAGAACTACGTCTGATCCCTCGTGATAGGGTTGGTGCCTAGATCATGTTTGGCTGACCGATTTAAGAGCGTTCTGTGTACCTTCTGTTACTCTGTACTGTATTTTTGCAGTGGAGAAAAATATAATGGTCCTATCTAATTAGGCCAGTTAACATATTCGAAGATTAGTATTATGTGTTGCAAGAAAAAATAAGTTACAGCTGTTTATGACAGTAGTAAGAGTTTGGATAAGTTATACTTTTGACTGTCTGCTTTAATGTTTAAAAAGCTCGCTAGCCCTCTTGGAACACAAAGAATGGGATAACATACAAAGGACAGTTCACCTATCTATGTGAAAGATGACGAACTGATCGGGCCAAAACTTAGTTTAGGATGGAAACCTTTTTGGAACTTCCCAGACCGACAACTGAGCTTTGTATGCACCATGTATACCAAGTTCATTGTTTTTCTTGAATGTGTTGCTGAATATGGTGGCAGATCATGCTAGTGGGAGGGGCGTCTATGGGTGGATAATAACTTCTAAATGAGGTATAAAGAGGTTACCTTTTTTTTTTTTTTTTAAGAATAGCAAGGGCCGGGCCACGGTTATTCGGACTGGTTATCGTGGACCTAAGACCCGTTTCCCTCCCTGCCCTCCCCACCCGGTAAATGCTCCACGAAGGCCTAGGAAATTTAAAGCCTGTAAATCTCACGCCCGAGAGTATCGAACCTGAGACCTCATAGACAAACTTCCGGGTGTCCAACCACTGAGGTAATCAGTGAAGGACTATAAGGAGGTTAATAGCTCGTTCATTACTTGTTGATTGAGACAAGCTGTTCTGATATTGTTGATCGTGTTATCCTCGTCTCAGGGTTCCTGCTTTCGATAGTACTTCCATTGTTTTCATAGTCAATGGTTCTAGAATATTGTTCTGGTACCAAAATTTTGATACGACCAGATTTTTGTGTTGAAACAAAATGTTGATATAGCAAATCACTGACTGAATTTTGAGAGGTCGACTATCTTTTGCAAATCTAAAGTAAGAGAAACCGGTTTGAGGTCGATTATGTCTCACGCTCCTTCTGAAACCCCGACAACTTAGTACATGTATGACAACGCTTGATCAGATGGATAAATAGCTTGTAGTTTAGGTTTTATGAGTGTCTTCTTCAGCCCATGTATCTTCTCTTTTTCTTCTGATATAACTCAATCTCTCTCGTGGGAATAAATCATTACAATGTTCCCAAAACAAATAAACGGTATGTATTACACTGTTCCCAAAACAAATAAACGGTTATGTACAGTACCATGATTAAACGGTTTTGAAGTTGTGTTTTATGTGCAAAATTGTACTATGGTTTGGATAATATGCAAAGTGGATTTCTAGTTGTGTACTAGATGGGTACCCGAGTAAAGCGACGACTGATGATGGTGACGGCGGTGTGTGGTGGCGGAGACGACTGTTGGTGGCGGAAATGATGGGTGGTGGTGGTGGAGATGACTGTTGGTGGCGGAATGATGGGTGGTGGTGGCGATGATGGGTTGTGGCGGTGACAGTAGTGTAGATTATTGATGTATATATAAGTGATATAAAATGATGTATTGTAGTTAATTTTGGAATTAAGCAATACATGTAATAGATTATTTCATTGAGGATATCTTTGATAGATTAAAAGGATGGAAATATATACATAAAAGCAACGGAGTGGTAAATTAAGTAGCTGAAAAAAGAATCCATCTTTTGCTTTATATAATATAGGTATAGATATTCTATATATTAAAGAATATACTAACTAGGTTGGAATGTTGGATCAGTGGTTGAAGTTCTTGCCTTTAGAAACAGAGGTCATGGGTTTGATCCTCATGCTCATGAAGGCTGAAGGTCCTTTTCTACCTTTAGTAGAATCTGGAAGCAGTCTCTGTACCTTTGGTATGGGTAAGACTATCTACATATCAATCTCCTTCATATACCGTTGAAGACGATACTTGGAGCCAAAATCCGTAAAAAACGGCATTGGGATACTTTTACTTTATATTCTATATATAAAAACTAAATATTTCATTAATTAAATTAATCCACCCTTCATCATTTTTATTATTTTTTTATTTTTAAACTCAAATATTTCATTAATTACTAATACAAAATGCAACTAATACAGGTAAGTTGAAACTCCAAAGATTACTAAAAGAAATACAACTAGTAATCAAATTAGAACAACAAATACTATAACCGACAAATATAAAACTAAAACTGATGCAAAATACCATTAATATTTAAAACTAAATTAAAATAAATCAAATAAACGATTTAAACAAAACAACAAAAAAATCATTGCCCATCCACCTACCTATTCATTCACATTTTGCTTCCTCCTATCTACCTATTCTTTTTGACCAACAACCAAAAAGTTTTATTATATGAAGGCTAGCAGGATATATGGTTATGAAGAATCAAAATACAACACCAAAATACTGCGAAATATTAAACTCACACCAAGCTTCCCACGCCAATAAACTTCGCTCTAGCTTTAATCCAGAGGTAGCTTAATGCCTTGGTGTCACTGGATTTTTTGATCCCATTCGGAACACCCCTTACATTCTTTGCGCCCATGCGTAGAGGTAACTGAATTTAATTGCGTTATATTTACACATCAAGCTTACAAATACTAATTCAGTTGTTTTCTTAAATTTAGATTAGATTGATATGAATCACCAATAAACTAGGGCCTCTATTCGATATGGTTATATGGAGAGGCACTACAAAAAGTTTGAAAAGATTCTTGTCCAAGAATCTCCATCACGTTAGGAAAAGTATGGTCGAGTAGTGGTCCCTCTTGGCTCAAGAGGGACATGATGATGATCATGCAAGGAGGGCCACAAAATACTATCTATTACTAGTGGATTAAATGCCACAGAAATTATCGACACCGTGTTCAGAATCTATAAGACAATGGTAATTAAAATGTCATTGCATTATATCTATATAGACATTTTATCACATATTGCTTTGGGTTTTCTTTTCTAACATTTAGATTGATCTACACTAGCATACGGCTACTTATCTAAGTAAAGATGATGATACGAAGAGCGAGCATGGGATGTATATCATGAAATTTTCAAATACTATGTTGCATTATATTCCATTATTTGTTTATGTAACTTAAAATTTATTCTTGTTTTTATACTATAATTCCTGCCTCCAATATAAAAAGCAAGAAAAATTTAAAGTACATAAACAAACAATAGGATATAGTGCAACATAGGTTTTTAAAAATTACAGGATAAACATACCTTGCTCGTTCTCCTTATCAACATATTGACTCGGGTCGGTAGTCCTTTGATAGTGTGGTTCAATTTAAATGATTTTAAAGAAAAACTGAGTAATATCTAAAAAAGTTATGTTTAGATATAATGCAATAACATTAAAATTCCCCGAAGGCATTGTCTTAAAGATTCTGAACAAGAGCCCATGATTTAAGTGGCATTTCACCCACCGATAAGAGATAATTGTATAAAGAATAATTAAACATTGGACCCAATAAGACGTATACAAATTAGTTATCCTTTGAAAGGAACCAAGAGGTACGTAATGTGTGGGTTGTGTAAGGAAGAGCCCGAATCAACTGATCATCTTTTTGGGTCGTGTGAGGATGCCATGAAAATATGGGATCATATAAGCAGGTGGTGCAATACTAGCCTGTTCTATATTGTTTCTTTCGAGGATATTGTCGAGATAAACAACCATGTGGGGCTGGATAAGAGGGCAAGAAATTCTTCACGGCATCTTCATTGTAGTTTGTTCGAGCTTATGGAAGGCAAGGAATGACTACAAGTTTTCGAACATTCCGGTGAATGTTGGAAGGATTATTAACTCATATTAAATCCACAAGTTTCTTATGGTATAAGGGTAAAAGGAAGAGTAGTATTACTTGGGAAAATTGGTGTAAATTCAATGTATTATAAGCCCTGTTTGTATTATCTCCGGTAAGTTTTTGGCCAACGGGTTGTAGTTGTGAATGGTGTTTTTCATTGAATTAGTTTGGGTATAGAACAAGTATGATATTCTTAAGTAGCTTTGCTATAATGAGAATTTTTTGAATGTCTTAAATGTTTTAATCTATTGCTCAATGAAGAATAATTAAGTGAGACTAGGTTTGTTAGCTTTGTTTCTGCACCACTCGTAGTTCTTTCATCACTCGTAGTCTTTATGCTACATTCATGATCTTTTTCCAACAGTTGTCTTCACCATTCCTCTTAGACAAAGCCCATGGAATCTGTTAATATTAGCTTCTGAACTATCATTGTCACTTGTATACCCATTTGCAGTCATCGGTTCTTCGGTGGTTAGATTCTTTAAAGACGTAAACACATGACTTGTGTAGCCGTGCACATGATTTGATTAAATGAATGCATCTTGTCAATGGTTTCCGCCTATATAGATTAACCCAGTGTTTTTGTATCTTTTGAACAATGTCATTAGCATGTACGGGATCAAAGAACATTATAAAACCCGCAATGCCATCTTAATGTTTCGTAGGACATGTACCTGTACCATACCTGACTGTGTACCATACTGTTTCCGCACCAAATGAAAATGTTGAAATTTCATTGAGCCGCCAATTACAATAAAATAAAATATTGATATCATCGTATTCATATACAATATTGCAAATCCAGTGATTAATAATTACACAAAAAAAATAGGTGGTGTACAATCTCCAACCATTTCATCTTCATAGACAAACAAAATAAATTAGCTGACAGAATCTTCATTTGCGAACGACATGAGAATCAACATCCAATTCTTTTCTTGTTTTCCCAACAAATAGGTCTTTGGATTTAATTAAGCCAGGGATTAGTCCGATCATTGTAGTAAGAGGTAACTGAGCAACTGCATCATGTCTTCCCAGTGAAACAATTACTTTAGATGAACTCAACTTGTATGTTGACATCTTGCTTTCATCCCCTCCACCCAACAACAGTTTTAAGTTTTTGGCTGCAACTGATGCATGCTTTTTAGCAAAATAACCTTGCTTTATTTCCTGTCATTCACATGCCATGTTACAAAATAATCCGAGTTTGTATTTTCTCTTACCTAATAAGCAGAGAAACTACTATACAATTGACAAAATCAAGTTTATAACGAGTACCACATATAGAAAACCATAACCTTTAATGGTAAAATTGTAACAAGGTCCATGTCATTGTGAAGTCAATAATTACTAAAGTTACCAATCAAAACCAATAGAGCAACTTCCTAGAAAATTGCTGGCATGCTCTTGTATCTTTTTTACACAAGGACTAAGAAATAAGCAACGGGTCAAAGAGATATACTTGTAGAACATGTCAAATCAAGTGGGTTGGGTTGACCCTCTAACTTCTATTTGTCTTTCTTTCTACACTTATAGTTATTAATGTGTTCAATGATTATAAAAATACTATAGTGAAATGAGACAAATATCTGAATAGGATTTAGGGTGGACATGTTGATGTCATAGATCTGAAAAGAGCACAAGTCAGTGAACATAAGAAATAAACTGAATATAGATGGTTTTAATAAAAAATATATCGATTCAAAAGCAAATCTTAAAAGTTAGAAGCAAGAGTTTGAAGGTGTAAACTAATTTGGGATAAAATATAGCAGAGTAGACAATTATTTTAGGACGAGGGAATGTTACAATTACAATCTGAGTTTATATTACTAACGAACTTATGAGGTTTTATGCATTTTGAATACACCTTGAGCAACTCAGGCCTGTTTAACCCATTTCTGGATTTTTCTTTTACATTTTCCTCTTCTAGATTAACCTAACCACTTTAACCATTAACGCAAAATATATATAACCATCCATTTTACACAATGATGGGTCAAATCTGTAACATATAATGCAATGTATAACAGCATACCTTGATGTTCGTAATATCTCCAATGGCAAAGATATTTTTGCGCCCCTTTACTCTCAAATTTTCATCAACAATCAAACTCCTATTATCATCCAAGCTATCCCTAAGAATAGTACCCTTAAGCCATGACGAGGCTAATGGCTTCCCTGTGCACAAGAAATGGCAATCTGCTTTGATAGTTTCACCGGCTGAAGTTTTATAGAGTTTGCTCCCATCTTCGATATCCTCCAAATTTACAGTTTGCTCCAGTTTTACTTCAACATGCCTTGATATTAGCCAATCTAGCGTCTTCTTAGACGCTTTTGGTCCAAGAAATTCCAGCAACCGGTATCCTTTATGCACTAAAGTTACCTTCTTTTCCGGAAAATCAACTGCAATTTCTCCTGCGAGTTCTACTCCAGTAGGTCCACCTCCAATGATTAAAACTGATTCAGCTGCTTTAATTTTTTCGTTTTCTGCATTGATAACAAGACACACATGACTTTCAACCAAGTTAGTGGGATATATGTTTGTTAAATGCAGGTACCCCATTTCAGGATAGGTGGGAATTACATCATTATATAATAGTAAGGTCTTTTGATATCAGCATATTTAATACATAACCCTTATTGAAAAGAACACAAAGTGACCCATTACCCAAACTGCTTGTTATTCCACCTCTAGTAGTAGGTGTCAACTGCAATCTCCAAGAAACCTTTGATTCCTAATGAAGCTTACAATGGGATTTACTACAAAGGGAAAATTTTGGTGTTGCATTTTTCACATTATATCATTCCGCTTTTGATGTAAAGAAGCAAATAGGTCAGACATTAAAATGCAGAATACATCTTTTATTTATTTTCCTGAACTATTCAATCTTACAGAACTTTGGTTTCAAAAATTTTGTTAGTGAAAATCCTTTACAGGACACAATGTTTGCTGTCTTTTCTCCAATGGACCAAACTAGTAAGCAAAAATATTGCTAAACAAGAATATTTCTGGACAGATCAATAATCATGTATTGAAAAAATGTTAGTTATTTTAGACAATAAGAATCTTTTGGGTCAACCTGTTGGACGCGTACCAAAAGGTTACAAGTTTACCTGGGTGACTCGCCCAAGTTGCCCCTACAACTGTTTGGAAATGAAATTAATTAATTAAATTTACCTGCTAGGTATTGTTTAAGTCTCTCAGCTCTAGTTTTTGGTACTAGATCTCCATGACCAGTAGCAATAACAAGATAGTCATAGGGGACCAACCGACCCTCGGAAGTAAGGACTTCACAGTCCCTTATGTCGACAGCATGGGACACAATGGTACGGGAGCCCGTTAGGTAGTGTTTATGTTGGATTAATGACCTTTCTGCAAAAGTCGGTTCCACCATACCTCTTAAGCTTGCCCATGGAATCTCTAAATATTCCTTCCTGTTTATACTAGGTATTAGTATTTAGATGGAAGCCAAGATAATCACAATCTAATAATAGCATATATTTTTACGAACCACTTATTCCCGGCATAGAAGATTAAACACTGCCTAGTTCTAATAAAGGTTACATGTTGTGCCTACTTCTGTTTGGCGCTTTTTACTACTCCCCAGCTTTAAAAATGTACCAGACTCAGTTACACCTTTTTCTATCTATATACCAAAAACTAAAGCATCACTTTTTCTATCTATATTTGCTGCCCGGGATGTATGCAGCCTAACTAGTATTCTCGTGACAATTTCCAGACTCTTACCGGTCCATCCCAAGGTGTTTTACCCAGGGAAGTTTTGAACCTTAAAAGTGGTTCCATTTGCTATAACAAATTAACTATATATAATGGAAATGTACGAGTCTCAACTTATATTTCGTTATAAATTATGTTCAACTCTTCGTCACCGTGACACACGTTTTAAAAATGTAACTGATTTGGAGGATGACGAGACAACCTATATGATTGCCCTGTACGTGATGAAGTGGTAACCAAATGCAAATAACATTGAATTGCCATGTTTGAATGTTTCATACACATACACATACAACAGTAAAACGTACAGGACAGGTTAAGGTACACATAATGTTGCAATGTTGGTCTGGTCTGGCATAATAATAAGTAAAGTATATAAGAAAGAAAGGAACATACGGATCGATTAAAGTAAGATTGGAATGGAATTGAAGGGTTTTAGCAATCAAAGAGCCGGCAATTCCGCCACCAATGACAACCACTCTTTTCCCTCTTCCATCCTGCATACCCACTTCCTTCTCCATCACCAATCACAATAATCAATGTCAAATGTTTATGCTTTCCATCAATCCTATATGTATATATATTATATATATATACAAATGGAGGAGGACATGTTGCAAAGATTCTTCCTCATTTTGGGGTTGACTTGGTCTCCCTTTGTCCGTCATCGTCAAACCCTCTCTTATCTGACCTTGTCATGTTCAACGAAATTATGTTGTGCCCAAGTTATGCGATTGCATAGTGGATCACGTTATTTTGGTGTAATTTTTTACAATTTATTATTCTTTTGAATATACAAAAACGGCGAAACTATCTTTTTTATGAATATACATAGGGTCAATAAGATTTTATTTATTGTTTTAAAACTATATAGTATTTTAGTATTGTAGTGTGTCAATAGGCATTTTGGGAACCATAATTATGCTGAAAGGGGCATTTTAAGAATAAAAAATATGCTTAATCTCTTAACTCAATTCTTTTTATAAAAAATTAAAGATAGTAAAGAAATAAAAATATGTTTTAACTACTGTACTACAAACCAGAATCAAATCAAATATATATGTCTATACTCCTTTATAAAAGAAATTGAACTCCTTTTCCTTAAATTTAAAAACATGATATGTCTAATTTATCTTATATCTTAATACATTCTTAATTTCATTTTATATATTGTGACTAAAATCCTCTTAAAAAAATTCAACCCCTATTTTTCCCTTATGTAGAAACACCATAAAAAACTCTAAATCACAATTCGTCTCCCTCCTATTCCTTTCACATCCCACCTCAAAAGTTCATCACATTGCAGACCGCAATGAAATTACTTTTACGTTAATAACCACAATGTCACCGTCTCACCGTGCTGCATTGCAGGGACACCAATCTAGTTTATTTTAACAAGGTTGAAGTTTACTTAATATTTAAATTTAAATCTAAATACGAATTTTTGAACTTTTTGCATCATAATATCACATTCTAAAGTAACACGTCTAATTAATTTATCTTATACTAGATTAAACTCATGCGTTGTATGGTATTAGTTGTCGTAAAAATATGTTGAAAATAATTAATGCATCTTTGAAATTTAAAATATAAGACTACAATATTGTAACAACGATGTATTCAAATATAAACTTACTTATTACATGTAGTTCCATCCTAAAAAATAACAAATATTTTTTTTAAAAAAATCACTAAACAAATATCCTATTTTATCAGGTAAATAAATATGTCACATATAATTTTTATATTCTCTCTTAATTATATATAAAAATATATATAAAAAACACAAATAATGTATTAAAAGTGCTACTTAAGTTGGCTCATTTTGGCTATTGATTAAAACTTCAAAAAAAAAACCCCACAAATACATTCATATAATAAAAAAAATAAAAATCCACATCCTTTTAAGTTTGTTTTGCTTTCCTAAATGTTAAGTCGATCTATATAATTTTTTATCCATATATAAAATCATATATATATAATATAAATAGATTTAACAAAGTAAAAGGTTTATAAAGAGATAAGTTTAAATATATTTTAATTTTAATATAACTTTTAATCTATATGGTATTAAAAAAATACCAAATATTTAAAAAAAAAAATAACAACTAAGCAAAAATCCTAGTTATAATCTAAACAAATGTGACATGTAGGATTTTTTCTATCCTCTCTTAGTTATATAGAGAGATAATTATTTATTGTACAAGGATGGCATGGACGGGTAATTTTAATAAATTTTACTGTGAATACATAACGGGTTTATATATATACCCGTTTGCGGGTCGTGGATAATTAATGTATATACCATATCTGTCATGGATATATCCGTCCTGTGAACCTGTGATAACCATTAATGAGATCCGTGAATATATTCATAGAATAACCTGTCAAAACCGTATATCATTTTTAGTTTTATGTAAAATTTATATAATATACGTATATACTATATTATTACCCCGCGTAATACGCGGAAGACATAAATGACATGTTAAATTTTTATTATATCATAGGTTGAAAAATATTTAAGCAGGTAGAAATTGAACCACTCAAAACTATGAAGTTAGATTGGTGGTCCTTGAGAGTCCTATTAAGAGTGACCGGACCGTTGAAACATAGATACATCATCTATTTGAGGTCTCGTTAAGTAAGGTTTCCGTTTGTTTGAATGTCCTTCATTCATTTGAATATGTTTGCATTGTCATTGTGCTTGTGCTTTAACATTTTGCTCATATAATTTAGTTATCTGCTAAATAGACTAAGCAATTTAAATATCAATATATACATCGCATGTTATGCTAATCTAACTTAAATTCCTGCATAATATCTTTGCCATTTTCATACAATTATTCTTTTGATACATAGTTATGATAACTTACTATAGATTCCATGTTTTGTTTTTTTAGTTCTTTATCAACCTAAAGTTCTTTAATTATTGAAAAGTTATGTAAATCAGTGCCTCGCACAGACGTAATCTAATATCTGTGTATATATCCCTGTCGTATTATATTATATGATACTATCTCGCTATTTAATTTGATTCAGTTGATCCGACTGTTCTGACCAGTGAATTGGTAAGAAGACCAGTTTGACACCCGTCCGGTTTTCAAAACATTGATTTAAATATGATAAGATACCAATGATGTAAAAGTTGAGTTTTAATATCATTTTGATCTAAATCTCTAATGGTTCTAATTAAAAGTTAAAATTTATCCTAAGGTCCAAATTTCTCTATTTTAGATTTAAGGTTATACTAGATTATATTCTCGCATATAACGCGAGATAAATTTCTGAAGTTTTTATAATAACAAAATTAGTAGTTATAGAAAAAACGTGTTGAAAAATCATGATATTATTATACAAAAAAGATTTGTATCATATATAGTTAGTATGATATGTATGTTATATCTTTGTTTATGACGGTGTAAAGCTACTATAACTACTGTAATAAAAAGATAACATTATTATTTCAAGAAATCAATTAATGCCAGGAGAAGATCACAAAGGCGTTAGATAGTCTGGCCGGCAAAGATTATCTGGACCTCCTCAACTGGAGAAATTCATCAGTGTCACTGGCACGTTCATAACAAAGTCTCCAGTTTTAAGGATTTAGCATTCCCAATTTGCTGATGAGATGTTTAAAAGTGTTTTCATCAAGAGGTTTTGTAAAAACATCAGCTAATTGTTTATCAGTGGGGATAAAATGAATTTCAATATATCCTTTCATAACATGATCACGAAAGAAATAATACCTGGTGTCAATATGCTTTGTCTTAGGGTGCATCACTGGGTTGTGAGATATAACAATTGCACTAGTGTTGTCACAAAAGATTGGGTCCTTGTGTATTTCTGACCATAATCTAGTAACTGGTTCTTGATCCAGAGAATCTGTGCACAACAACTGGCTGCAAAATTGTACTCTGCCTCAACAGTGGACATAGAGACTAACGTCTACTTCTTGCTGGTCCAACTCACCAGTTTCCCTCCAAGGAAATGACCCTCCAATTTTTTAATTTTCAATCTATCTTACAACATGCGTGATCTGAATCTGAATAACACATTAGATCTAACCCAGAGCCTTTGGGATACCAAAGACCAAGTCTATGACACCCTTTCAGGTATCTGAAGATGCGCTTTACAACATGCAAATGTGATTCTTTTGGATTAGCCTGAAATCTGGCACATAGACATGTTGCAAACATTATATCTGGTCGACTTGCAGTTAAGTACATTAGTGAACCAACCATTCCACGATACTCAGTTGTATTCACTGGTTTGCGATTTGGGTCAGAATCCAAATTTAAAAGAGCTGCAAATGGTGTAGTTTTCGATGGGATTGAATCATATTTGTATTTTCTTAACAAATCTCTGAAATATTTTTTGGTTGATAAAAATACCATCCATGGTTTGTTTGATCTGAAGACCCAAGAAAAATGTTAATTCACCTATTAAACTCATTACATACTCAGTTGACATGATTTTTGAAAACTTTTTACACATTGCATCATCAGTTGACCCAAAAATAATATCATCAACATAAATTTGTACCTATAAGATATTACCATTTTCTTTCAAGATAAATAAGGTATTATCTATTCCACTTATTTGAAAGCCATTTTTGAGAAGATGTTTAGTTAAAGTGTCGTACCAGGCTCTTGGCGATTGTCTAAGACCATACAAAGCTTTGTTCAGTCTATATACCTAGTGAGGATGCTTCTCATTTATGAAGTCTGGAGTCTGTTTAACATACACAACTTCTTCCAGTGTTCCATTCAGGAACGCACTTTTGACATCCATCTGGAAGACTTTGAACTGCAGATAGGCTGTATAAGCCAAGAAAATTTTGATGGCTTCAAGTCTTGCAACTGGAGCAAAAGTTTCATCAAAGTCAATGCCCTCTGCTTGACAATAACCCGTGGCAACAAATCTGGCCTTGTTTCTTACAACATTGTCATCTTCATCCATCTTATTTCGGTAGACCCATCTTGTACCAATGGGTTCTTTCTTCAACCCTGGTGGACAAGGAACAAGTTCTCATACATTGTTCCTTTCGAACTGGATAAGCTCTTATTGCATTGCTTCTACCCAGCTTGGATCTGCCATAGCCTCGTCAATCTTCTTCAGTTCAATCAGTAATAAGAAGGTGACGTTTAAGCCTTGTTTACTTGTGGCTCTTCTAGTCTGAACCCCACTACTTGGATCTCCAACAATCTGTTCAATTGGATGAGCTTTAGTCCATTTAGTGCAAGTAACCTGGTGATCCTCTTCAGTTGTAGCAACTGGAGGAGGATCAGCCCAAACTACTTCAACATCCTCATCAGAATCAATGAGGTCACGATTTACATCATGAAATTCTTCAGTTAAAGGCATATCTTGAAGAACTGGAGGAGTTTGAACTGGTTCTGATGCTAGAGTGACACGTACATCAAATCCAATCACCACTTTTGTGGTAAATTAAAACTAATGGAAGGATAAAATGAAGTGTCACTAGAGGTATTCTTCTCAACAACTGGTTCCACGTCATTATGACTGGAAACATATTCTGGTGCATGATCTGATTGATTAACTGGGTCAAATACACCAAAATCAACTGGAACGACTGGAGATAAATCAAGGCTTGGTCTTTTATTGATTGCTTCAACAGATTCATCATATGTGACATGAATTGACTCATGGACCTCTTGGAGCATATAATTATAGACTCTGTGGGCCTTTCTAATATCTGAATAACCCACAAAAACACTTTCATCAGCCTTTGCATCAAATTTCCCTAGTTGACTGAAATCGTTAAAGATATAAATTGGACAAACAAATACATGAAAGTATCCAATGTTAGGTCCAGTTTTAACTAAACTGGAGCTCTCCAGTGACATCTGGAGAGCATGAGGAATTGTCCGAAATATTAGAAGTCCAGTTGCATTGTACAGGTTTAGCAACTGATGACTTCCTCCAGTTGAGATCAGACGACTAGAATCTGAAGACCTTCCAGTTGAAGTCAAAGACAACAAATGGAAAATAGAGATTGGCAATGGCAGCGAAGCCCAGTTGACAATCTACCAGATCAATCAACTGGAGAATCCTCCAGTGTAAATGCTCTTACAAAGCTTTACACTGATTACGAGGAGGACCTTTTTACTCTACATCCTTTTAACCGGACAATGATATTGTCTTTGGATAAAGATACAAAGATGTAGAGTGGTTGAATAAAGTAACCTTTTGTCTTACTTTATTTAACACACACAAAGGATTATTTAAACAATACTTTTGTGTGCTGTCAACCATATTTGTACATCGAAGTTGAGATCCCCATGCTCAATCTTCGACTATAAATAGAGGTCCTTGCACAAGCTGTTTCAATAACTTTGCAAATACATATATTCTGCAATATTGGTGAACTTGTGCAATATTCTCTCAATCGCAAAAAGAAACATTTCACAACTCTAAGTGTTTCGATTGTTTAGGAGAATTTCCAAGTTTAGATCAATTGTAATTCATGGGTTGTTAGGATATTTACATTCTTGTATTGTCTTGGTTCCGCAACAACCTTGTATTTTATTTAAACAGTAATAAATAAAATACACTTGAAAATTACATATTGTCTCACCAGTTTATATGCTCGTCATTTATATTATTGCATGTATTAATATTCTGTCACTTTAATACCTAATTCCAGTTAACCTGGTACACGATCAAACTAAACTGGTCACATCCAGATTAATTGATCGTGTTGCAAAGTTCACTCACCATCGACATAGAGGTGTCTTCAGCACCCATCTAGTAATAGTTGGGACTAATAAGTGGTATCAGAGCAGGCAGGTTGAATTGTTTCAATTCTATAACCTAGGTCTGCTTCGATGGCTGCTGAAGGTGAGAATGGTTCTGGTCCAAATGAATCTAATCCTAATATTGCTACTCCTTTAAATACTAACCCTCCTCCTCCTCCTCCTCCTACTCCTGGAGCTAACCACGTTCATGTACATTACTCCAACTCTCCTGTTCCCAAATTCGATGGGAATGGTGAGACATTTGGTACATGGAAGGCTAGAATGCTCTTGCATTTTGGTGGGATAGAGAGGTATATGTTGAAAATCCTTAAGGATGGGCCATATACACCCATGTCCAGTGGTGTTAGCCCTCTTCTCGACCCCACTGGGAGAAGAGGCACCAGGGAAAAATCTGAGGAACATTGGTCAGATGAGGATCGCAGATTGGTTGATCTTGATACCAAACTGAAAAACATGATTCTTTCTGCTATACCTGAGGAACTAATTCCTACTCTTGTGCTATTTCCAAGTGCAAAATCTATGTGGGATGAATTAGTTCTCCAGTTTGAAGGAGGAAATGACACCATTGTCACTAGAAAGGTTGCTCTCAACAAGAAGTATGAATCCTTCTTTGCTCTTCCCAATGAAAGTTTAACTGGTACTTATACCAGATTTACTGGCCTAATTAATCAACTTAGAGGCTTGGGAGTGGAGAAGGATAAGGATATTCTTCTTGAAAAATTCTGTGATGTTTTGCCATCCAAATGGGCACACATGGTTCTTGTCTTAAGACAAGGAAAGACCTTGCATAGCCATACTCTTGCCTCTCTTTATGGAGCCTTCAGATTTACTGAAGATAATGATGCAGCAAGATTACTCGCTGAACAAGATGCTTTAAACCATGCTCAGAGTTCCAAGGCTGCCAACTTTTCTGGGCAACCTTGTGCTGCTTTAATATCTACTGAGAATGTCCAGTCACATTCTATGAAGGAAATGTTAAACAACTTTTTGAACTCTGGTCTAACCACTAATCTCAGTGATGGTTGTGAGGAAACTGACGATGATGATCTGGTTGCCATGATTGCTAAAACCTTTAATAGGTTTAAGCATAAATCTAATCGATTTAATGGGTCCAATAATGCTTCCAATTCAATCTCAATGGATAAGGCTAATCTTACCTGCTATAAATGTGGTAAGAAAGGCCATTTCTTGAAGGAATGCAGATCTAGTCAGATGAACTACCAAACTGGTCCTATTGTCCCAAACTTTGTTAAAACTGATGATTATAAGGCCAAATACAAGAAACTTAAGGCCCAGATTGCTCTCATGTCTCTTGAACAAAATAATGAGAAAGAAAAGAACAAGTGCATGATGGCTCAAACTGAAGGGAAATGGGAACTCTCTGATGATTCATCTGATGATGAAGAAGAGATTAGAGATATGTGTTTCATGGCATTGGAGAGTCAACAACCAGTGGTGAAGGATGATGTTGTATCTGGAAGATGGGTTGATATCATTTTAAAGAAGGTAAGGGATTATGATATCGAAATTGATTCAGAACTGAAATTGGATATTGCTGAATCATTGAATGATGACTTGTTATTTGTTGAAACCATGAGAACTGACTGTGAAAGATATTTAGAAACAGTTTTGGTTGAATTAAACAACATGAAAAGTCAAGTAAATGATTTGCAAAGTGTCCAGTTGGCTCTTAAAGAGTCAGATTTGAAAAACGAGGCATTGGAAAGAGATAACCAAAAACTGAAATTTGATCTTGAAAAAGAACATATGGTTATTAATTCTTGGGTTCAAGCATCTGGTAAAAATTATGACGCTTTTTCTAAAACCATTGATGCTCAAAAAACTGCCTGGAAATCTGGTGATCTTCAGATGGCAGCTGTTTTACCCACAATTCACCAATTGCCAGAATCTGTTAAAATTGAAACACCTTATGATTCCTCTGGCACAATCAAATCTGAATCCACTAAGACCAACCCTGTTGAGGTCAAAACTGGAGCCAAGAAGGCTAAAGCTACAGTTAAAAAGGAATATGGTGACAATCCTTTACCTCATAAGTCAAGTGAGTCCTCAACTCTAAAGACTAAAACCCCCGCTGAGCCAAAGTCCAAAGGCCAGCAGCCTGAAGAAAAAAACATTTTGGTAAGAATGGAAAATCAAATCCAAAATTTGTCAAGGCAGGTACAAAGTTGTACTGCCAGAATTAAGAATTTGGAAGGAGGTGCATCCTCTTCTGTTGAAAAACAAATTGTCAAAACTCCTCCTCAAAAACAAAAGATAAAACAATCTGCTCAGAAAGGAGCATACATCGAAAAGAAAAAGGAGGTCAATGTTCCACTGAAACCAATTGTTTTTATTCCAGAAACTGGAGAGAACCCTCCAGTTCCTCATCCAGTTCAACACCTAGTCAAGCACATGGGACTTCTCGGAAGAAGTCCAGTGGACCCATCAAGAAAAGATGGGTTCACAAAAATAACTGATCACTAACTTGGGTGTGCAGGGCGATCGAAACAAAAATATTTGGTATCTGGACAGCGCAGCTGGCCGGACTATGACCGGATGTAAGCCCCTGCTGGAAGAGTTCACTGCATGTGATGGACCTGCAGTGACATTTGGTAATGATGGAAGTGGGAAAACTGAAGGATATGGTGTTGTTGACAATGGGCAGATTCAATTCACTAAGGTTGCATTTGTAAATGGTTTGAAATATAACCTGATAAGTGTCAGTCAACTTTGTGATGATGGATATAGGGTACTGTTCGACATTGCTCAAGGCACTGTTTTTAACAAGGATTGGAAGGTAGTAATGATTGCACCAAGAAAAGGAATGTGTACATCATGAACATGGAGCCTACTCCAAAAGAGCATTGTTTCTATGTCAAGGTTGATGAGGACACCAACTGGCTGTGGCATAAACGGTTATCCCATCTTAACTTCAAAAACATTAACAAGTTGTCAAGAAAGCAACTAGTTGATGGGATACCTTTGTTTTCCTTTAAAAGGGAGAAGCCATGTCCAGGGTGTGAAATGGGCAAAAAGAAAAGAGCCAGTTTCAAGACCAAACAGAATTTCAGCATCACTGAACCTCTTCACATGCTTCATATGGACCTTTTTGGTCCAGTGAATGTTCAAACTAAAGCTGGTAAAAGGTACACTTTGGTTGTGGTCGATGAATACACCAGATTTTGTTGGGTGATATTTATCAGATCAAAGAGTGATGCATCTGGTGAAATTATCTCTCTCATCAAGCGAATTGAGCTCAAGTTTACCAAGAAAGTTTGTCAGTTGCGAAGTGATAACGGTACAGAATTCATGAATAAAGAATTGGAGACATTTTGCACTGACACTGGCGTTTCTCAAAACTTCTCGTCAGCTCGTTCTCCAGAACAAAATGGTGTGGTTGAAAGGAAGAATCGCACATTGATTGAAGCTGCCAGAAGTATGTTATCTGAATCTGGTCTTCCCACCTGTTTTTGGGCTGAAGCTGTAGCAACTGCGTGTCACACCCAAAACCGGTCAGTTTATGTCAAGAGACATAGGAAGACTGCCTATGAAGTCCTCAGGAATCGTAAGCCAAATGTTGGATATTTCCATGTATTTGGCTGTCCAGTTTACATTTTAAACGATTCCAGTCAGTTGGGAAAATTTGATGCAAAAGCTGACGAAGGTGTCTTTGTGGGGTATTCAAATATTAGAAAAGCCTATAGAGTTTATAATTATAGACTCCAAAAGGTACATGAGACAATTCATGTCACGTTCGATGAATCAAATGAAGCAATCAACAAAAGACCAACCCTTGATTTATCTTCAGTTGTCCCAGTTGATTTTGGTGTATCTGATCAGGTTCATCAATCAGTTAGTACACCAGAAAATGTTTCCAAACACCAAGTCTTGGAACCAGTTAAGGTAAAGAAGAACTTCTGTGACACCTCATTCTATCCTTCTATCAGTTTTAACCTACCTGAAAAACTGGTAATTGGATCTGATGTGCGTGCCACAACAACATCAGAACCAGTTCAAGCTTCTCCAGTTCTTCAAGAGATACCTTTGTTTGAAGATAATCATGTTAACTCTTCAGTTGACAATAATGATGAAGTTGAAGTAGTTTGGACTGATTCTCCTCCTGTTGCTGCAACAGTTGGAGATCGTCAGGTGTCTTGCACTGATGTTGTATTACACCAACCTAGTCAATACACTAAATGGACTGCTGCTCATCCCATTGAGCAGATTATTGGCAATCCAGATAGTGGGGTTCAGACTAGAAGAGCCACAAGTGATCAATGCTTGAACGTCACCTTCTTATCACTAATTGAACCGAAGAAGATTGACGAGGCTATGGCAGATCCAAGCTGGGTTGAAGCTATGCAAGAAGAACTCAACCAGTTCGAAAGGAACAATGTTTGGGAGCTTGTTCCTTGTCCTCCAGGGTTAAAGAGAGAACCCATTGGAACGAGGTGGGTCTACCGGAACAAGATGGATGAAGATGGCAACGTTGTCAGAAACAAAGCTAGATTAGTTGCCAAGGGTTATTGTCAGGCAGAAGGTGTTGATTTCGATGAAACTTTTGCTCCAGTTGCAAGACTTGAAGCCATCAGAATTTTCTTGGCTTATGCTGCTCACTTACAATTCAAGGTTTTCCAGATGGATGTAAAAAGTGCGTTTCTGAATGGCACATTGGAAGAAGAAGTGTATGTTACGCAGACTCCAGGCTTCATAAATGAAAAGCATCCACATTGGGTATATAGACTGAACAAAGCTTTATATGGTCTTCGACAAGCCCCAAGAGCCTGGTATGATACTCTAACTAAACATCTTCTCAAAAATGGTTTTCAAAGAGGTGCAATAGATAATACCTTGTTCATCTTGAAAGAAAAAGGTGATATCTTGCTGGTACAAATTTATGTTGATGATATTATATTTGGGTCAACTGATGATGGAATGTGTAAAAGGTTTTCAAAAATTATGTCTCAAGAATATGAGATGAGTTTAATGGGTGAATTAACATTTTTCTTAGGTTTACAAATTAAACAAACCATGGATGGTATTTTTATTAACCAAGAAAAATATGTCAGAGATTTGTTGAGAAAATACAAATTTGATTCAATCCCATCAAAAACCACACCTATTTCAGCTCCATTAAATTTGGACTCTGACCCAAATGGAAAACCAGTGGACCAAAAAGAATATCGTGGAATGGTTGGTTCACTGATGTATCTAACTGCCAGTCGACCAGATATAATGTTTGCAACATGTTTATGTGCCAGATTTCAGGCAAATCCAAAAGAATCACACTTGCATGCTGTTAAACGCATTTTCAGGTACCTGAAAGGGTGCCCTAGCCTTGGTCTTTGGTATCCCAAAGGCTCAGGGTTAGATCTAATGGGTTATTCAGATTCAGATCATGCAGGTTGTAAGATTGATAGAAAATCCACAACTGGTGGATGTCATTTCCTAGGGGGAAAACTGGTGAGTTGGACAAGTAAGAAGCAGACTTCAGTCTCAATGTCTACTGCTGAGGCAGAATACATTTCTGCGGCCAGTTGCTGTGCCCAGATTCTCTGGATCAAAAACCAGTTACTTGATTATGGCATGAAATTTACAAGAACCCCAATCTTTTGTGACAACACCAGTGCTATTGCTATATCTCACAACCCAGTGATGCACTCAAAGACAAAGCATATTGATATCAGGTATCACTTCATTCGTGATCATGTTATGAAAGGAGATATTGAAATACATTTCATCCCCACTGATAAACAGTTAGCTGATGTTTTTACAAAACCTCTTGATGAAAAGACTTTTAAACATCTCATCAGTGAACTGGGTATGTTAAATCCTCATTAAACTGAAGAGGCCCTTCAGTTGAGGATGGTCCAGGTGATCCTTGATTGGTTGGAGATTGAACGCCTTGATGTACTCAAAGACTAGTCATTGATCAAATGGATCACATTTTTAGGGGGAAAAAGACTCAAAATATTTTTCAAATAAATTATTGAAAAATGCAACTGAAGGTCATCAGTTGAAACTGGCATCTAAATTTTCTTTTGGTTGCTAGTTTGGTCTTGTCTCAAAATGGTGGTCAGCCAGATTTCATAACGTTGTGTTTTACTTGGTGGATACTTGTGACACGTGATGTTACTCGAGTACTAACCTCGCACTCACGAACGTCACCTGACATGTCTTACGTGTCAAGACTTTTGCTGAAATGTACTGCACTTTTTATGGGTATTGGTGAAGTTAGTGGGTAAATGTGAATACCAGCCGTCGTAGCATTAAATGCTTGATGGGAAGTATTAAATATTTTTGAATTCTCAAAATTTTGGAAAATAACTTTTTACAAATTATTTCAAACTTTTGGAGACTAAAATATCTTTTCGTATATATTTTGGCAATATTTTTACTGCCTATATATACCCCCCACCAATATATCCGTCTCATTTACTTCTCTCAAAATTCCTTCATTTACTCTTTCAATCATTCACAATTCGAGATCCTTTTCTCTCTTTCTTCTTTAAGTCCAAAACCCTAAATCTAAATTCACAAATGGCTCCTAAATCTTCTTCTTCTTCATCTCGTTCTCGTGATGTGAATCTACTCACTGCTGAGTACATTCCATCACAAAATGTTATTCGTGCCACTGGTGCTCCCATAAGCTCTAAGCTTATTAAACTAAATCCAAATAATCCAATGGCATCTCTTCAAGGGCTCCAGGCCGCTGACTCTCTTATCGGGAGAATCCAATCCTTTCTTCGGATTTCTCCCCTCAGCGATGCCTTCTCTTTGAATCCACACAAGCTATTCCATGATTACTTGTGTGAGTTCTGGTACACTGCCTCTCTTTCTGAGGACTGCTCATCCATCTCCTTTTCTCTAAAGGATGGGTCAGTCCCGTGTACCATCACCACTGGAACGTTGAGGGAAGCCCTTAACCTCAACTACTGGAGACATAATGAAACTCCAGTGGTGATTTCCTCCAATATCAATTTCCGCCAGGTCTTCCTTGATATGGGAAATAAGGAGATGGTGGAGGGGGATGTGTTGAAGACCAAGGGGTCCATTACAATGAAGGGGCTTTCACCATCCTGGAAGTTCTTTATGGTCCACTTGGTGGAAAGTTTGGGAGGGAGTTCTGGTGGATTGGACCAGATAAACTCCTTCCAGGCAGAAATGGCGTACTGCCTTTGGAATGGGCTGAGGGTGGATTTTGCAGGCATTTTGTTCAGAAGCCTGGTATTCAAGTTGAAGGGTAACAGGGGTCCTTGTGTTCCCTTTTCAAGGTTTCTGTCCCTTTGTTTTATTCAGATTCTGGGCAGAGACGAGTACAACAACACGCAATCCTCGTTCTCTGTGCCAGAACTGTTGAGGAATCTGGACAACCTGGTGTCCACTTCTGATGAAGTCCAGATGTCCCCGAGAATGATTTTTGCATTCTCTAAAACTGATGCACCACAATCTGGTGAATCAGAAAGGCAACTGGGCGGGCCTCAAAATAATGAGGGACCCACCGGTTCGTCTACTGAAGTTGTAACTGTGGCAGAAGCAGGAGTCCAGGCAGTTCCTAAAGCAAGAAGATCCTCTAAAAGCAGGAGATCAAGATCTGGACTTGCTGCACCTGACCAGTCACAATCTGTGATAGTGGTCTCTGAAGCCGCTGCCGATGATATTGCAACTGAGGATAGAGCAGTTGTGGTTGAGGCACCAGTCACCTCTGTCCAGGGAGAAGATGCTTCGGCAACGGATCCTCAAACTGATGATACCATTGAGGCAACTCAAACTGGTCATCAGGAGTCTGAACAACTTGTTCAGCCACCCCCAACATTTATGGATCTTGGCATAAATGAGGGTGTGTTTCAGCTTGAGTCTTCGGACTCATCTGAGACAGAATCTGACCAGGAGATGGCTGATGCGACTATACTTGATCAGCTCCCTTCTCTCCTTGGTCAACCCCAAGAACCACATGTTTCAGTTTCCCCAACTCATGTACAAAGCTTAGAAATACCTCCAATATTCACCTCTCGCCAATCACCTTCTTCTATGGGTGTGCCTAGAAATAGACACATCCTAACCCCACCGTCGCCGTCGTTCACACCTGAGCATTCTCAGCATGAACGACACATTGAATCTCTTCCTTTCATTTCTACAACCCCTCCTCTTCTATCTACTGATGCTACTGCAACTGGAGAACCAGATATTGTCATACCTCGTCCAGTTGCACCTGTAGCTTTTTCAGCTGGTCCAGTGACACCTTCTCCTCCGTCATTGGACAGCCAGTTCGTGTCTTTTCAAACCGATCTCTCGAACCTTCTTGCGAGGGTGGAAGAGATTCAAAAGACACTGGAGAAGAACACCAAGTCCCTCTCCAGGTACCACAAGGATCATCTGCAAAATATTAAAGTGGTTGACCTGGGGATTAACAAGTTCTCTGCTAATGAGGACTTGGTGTTTGGCAAGCTGAACGAGTTAGTGGAATCCTCCAATCAATTGGCAATATCTTTAAGGGAGGCATTCGCACTGACTCAATCTGGAGTCACATCCTCAATATCCAACCTGCTGAACAATACTGTCAGATCTTCAGAGGTTGATATTAAGAATCTGGAAAGGCAGGTGCAAGAGCTGTGTAGCAAACCTGGCCTAGATGTGACAGAGCTTGGGAGTCGGTTGGCCTCTTCAGTGGGTCTCAAGATCGAAGAAACTTTGGCTGCCAGTGAGAGTAACTTGATAGAAAAGGTGATATCTGAGATCACCAAGATTGCAGTGCCCCAGGTCGATCTCACTCCAATTACATCTGAGATTGATCGGTTGAGGTGCAGTCTGGATACGCTGGCTAGCAAAGTGTCTGAACATTCAACTGCCATATCTGATCTGACCACTGAAGTTGGCAAAGGAAGGGCGGTTGAGCCTGACAGTGCTCAGGAAGTCCCTGCAACTGGGCTCTCTTCAGATGATCTCTCCATTCTCAAACAAATTTTAAAGAGTCAAGAGCAGACAAGTGGAAATGTAATGACTCAATCTCAAGAGATAAATCATCTTTGGAGGACAGTTCGCATGCTTTGTGGAGTCTTCAAAGAGTGTAAGACAATGCAATCATGGCAGCCTCTAGATCGCCTGCCCTCTAGTCATGCTGATTTTGAAGCCATCAGGCAGGGACTAGATGCTGCCAAGGGGGAAAGGTCGGTACATGCCCCTCACACTCTTGTGAAGACTTCAAGTAAAGGGAAGGAGATTGTGATGGCTACCAGTACTGAGGCTGGTGAGCAAGGGTTTGAGGTGTTTGATGATGTGGTGGTAGGGAGTGTTGACAAGGGAAAGGCCATTGCTGATGAATCTTTGGAACCAGCCACCGATGCACCAATGTTGGAAACTGGCAATGTCGATTTGTTGCCTCCAGTTACTGAAAGCGAGAGCCAGAAATTAGCAAGAGTGGGATACCTGGTCAAGGAAAGGAAGAAACAAATGAAGGCAAACCAGTTTGAATCAAGAAAAAATCTTCCAACCCCTCTTGTTGATATCACTGATGCTCAACTCCTTGGCTTGACACTTGTTGAATACAAGAAGATCAAAGAAGATCCAAGAATAGTCAATGCACTGAAGGAGATGCTTGAAGTGGAACTGGACAAACACTACCAGGATGATGAGGCTGAACTGGATGCAAAGTGTTTGAATGTATCGGTGGAAAAGGCCAGAGAGATCAGATCTGAAGGGATTCTCAAGAGAACTGAGCAGGTCAAGAAGGCGGTCACCAAAGTGTTGAATCCACCCAAGTCCAAAGGAAGAAAACAAAAGGCCTTACCAAGAGATGCAAATCTGAGGACTTGGTAGAACCATGTGAACCCACAACAGATGATATTCGAGCTGCTACACAAAAGCTGAGCACGAGCAAAATCAAACTGACAAATGAATCTGAAGCTCGCACATATTTGTCAGATGTACAGCGTCGAAGGCACAATAGAGGCAGGATTACTGATGTTAAGGTTTCAATTAAGCCTGGTGCCAAGCATTTTGTTGTTGAGGTACAATACTTTGGTGGACCTAAAAGGACTACTGAGAACCCGGATGTCAATCAGTATGGTCATTCCGAGCATGTTGAGATGTTGAGGCTGTTGGAGGGGAGGCAGAGGAAGAATAAAGTTGAAAGAGGCTGGGAGTATGTATTGCAAAATCTCATCAAGTTCAAGGAAAACATTGAAGAAAGATTAGGCCTTGATCCTGAGGATACTCAGCCGATTTCATCAGTCTCAAAGAGAAGGAAAACTGGCGAAGGGCCATCTGTTTAAGTTTCCTTCTAACTATTATCTGCTTGTAATTTTGTGTACTCTCTTGTAATTTATTTGAAATTGTATGTATATACAAGTTGCCAGATTGTAACCTACAAGTAAGATATCTGATAAGATCTACAAACACTTAAAACAAAATCCAAGACATTTGATGATCTATAAAAATGTCTTGGAAACTTAATAGGTTTATCAAATTCAAGTATTTCAAACTTAAACTTGTATAGAAACAAGTTTGAAAATACTTGACAATATTTCAGGACAATTAGGGGGAATTTGTTAGGTCCAGTTTTAACTAAACTGGAGCTCTCCAGTGACATCTGGAGAGCATGAGGAATTGTCCGAAATATTAGAAGTCCAGTTGCATTGTACAGGTTTAGCAACTGATGACTTCCTCCAGTTGAGATCAGACGACTAGAATCTGAAGACCTTCCAGTTGAAGTCAAAGACAACAAATGGAAAATAGAGATTGGCAATGGCAGCGAAGCCCAGTTGACAATCTACCAGATCAATCAACTGGAGAATCCTCCAGTGTAAATGCTCTTACAAAGCTTTACACTGATTACGAGGAGGACCTTTTTACTCTACATCCTTTTAACCGGACAATGATATTGTCTTTGGATAAAGATACAAAGATGTAGAGTGGTTGAATAAAGTAACCTTTTGTCTTACTTTATTTAACACACACAAAGGATTATTTAAACAATACTTTTGTGTGCTGTCAACCATATTTGTACATCGAAGTTGAGATCCCCATGCTCAATCTTCGACTATAAATAGAGGTCCTTGCACAAGCTGTTTCAATAACTTTGCAAATACATATATTCTGCAATATTGGTGAACTTGTGCAATATTCTCTCAATCGCAAAAAGAAACATTTCACAACTCTAAGTGTTTCGATTGTTTAGGAGAATTTCCAAGTTTAGATCAATTGTAATTCATGGGTTGTTAGGATATTTACATTCTTGTATTATCTTGGTTCCGCAACAACCTTGTATTTTATTTAAACAGTAATAAATAAAATACACTTGAAAATTACATATTGTCTCACCAGTTATATGCTCGTCATTTATATTATTGCATGTATTATATTCTGTCACTTTAATACTTAATCCAGTTAACCTGGTACACGATCAAACTAAACTGGTCACATCCAGATTAATTGATCGTGTTGCAAAGTTCACTCACCATCGACATAGAGGTGTCTTCAGCACCCATCTAGTAATAGTTGGGACTAATTCCAATATTTGTTTACGATTCCTAAGGACTTTTCATAGGCAGTTTTCTTATGTCTTTTGACATAACTGACCGGTCTTAGGTGTGACAAGTTGTTGCCACTGCATCAGCCCAAAAACGGTGGGAAGACTTGAACTTTTCTAACTTAATATTCAATAAGCGGCATCAATTTATGGAAGTTTTTGCGTTCATAGAGGGATAAAAGAACCATAGTTTATTCTAACTTAATTCATCTTTTTTGAATAAAATGACTTAATTTTTTTTTTTTTTGTCATGTCTCAAATACTATTACTCTAGAAAAACATACAAAACTAACACGTAGTATTCCTATAATATTAAAAGAATAAGATTGTCATGTCTCAAAATCTATTCTATCATAAACACAA